>NC_079165.1:71304912-71449912 GCF_947568905.1 Ostrea edulis | reverse complement strand
CCTTATCAAATTTTGAGTAGTATATAGTTTTATTTTGGTATCATTTTTGACAATTTCTTGTTGTATTCTCCCTAACAATGATGTTATTAGTAAACTATATAGTAAACGGGTTTGATCTTGATGCTTTGAATTGCGAAAATTTAAACTAACTTTGCATATAGATATTTAAAAAATGAAAGTACACACATACTTGACTATGCTGAACACTTAGATTATTTGATTTACTATAGTTCAAACTTTATTTTGATAATAGTACAAACTTTATTCAGATAATAGTTACTACTGTACAAACTTTATTTTACTATAGTACAAACTTTGATATAGTACAAAAGGTTAATAGTACAAACTTTATTTTACTATATCAGATTTACTATAGTGTAAACTTTGATTTACTGTAGTGAAAAAAACTATGATTTACTCTAGTGAAACTTTGATTTACTATCGTGAAACTTTGATTTACTCCAGTGAAACTTTGATTTACTCTAGTGAAACTTTGATTTACTATCGTGAAACTTTGATTTACTGTAGTGAAACTTTGATTTACTCTAGTGAAACTTTGATCTAATCTAGTGAAACTTTGATTTAATACGGTATAAATTTTGATTTACTGTAGTGAAACTATGATTTACTCTAGTGAAACTTTGATTTACTTTAGTGAAACTTTGATTTACTATCGTAAAACTTTGATTTACTCTAATCTAGTGAAACTTTGATTTACTGTAGTGAAACTTTGATTTACTATCGTGAAACTTTGATTTATTCTAGTGAAACTTTGATTTACTCTAATCTAGTGAAACTTTGATTTACTCTAGAGAAAATGGCTTTACTGAAACTTTGATCTAATCTAATGAAACTTTGATTTACTTTAGTGAAACTTTGATTTACTGTAGTGAAACTTTGATTTACTCTAATGAAACTTTGATTTACGTTAGTGAAACTTTGATTTACAGTAGTGAAACTTTGATTTACTCTAATGAAACTTTGATTTACTTTAGTGAAACTTTGATTTACTTTAGTGAAACTTTGATTTACTCTCGTGAAACTTTGATTTACTCTAATCTAGTGAAACTTTGATTTACTCTAGTGAAACTTTGATTTACTTTAGTGAAACATTGATTTACTCTCGTGAAACTTTGATTTACTCTAATCTAGTAAAACTTTGATTTACTTTCGTGAAACTTTGATTTACTGTAGTAAAACTTTGATTTACTCTAATCTAGTGAAACTTTGATTTACTCTAGTGAAACTTTGATTTACTCTAATCTAGTGAAACATTGATTTACTCTAATTTAATGAAACTATGATTTACTCTAGTGAAACTTTGATTTACTGAAATTTAGTGAAACTATGATTTACTCTAGTGAAACTTTGATCTAATCTAGTGAAACTTTGATTTAATACGGTATAAATTTTGATTTACTGTAGTGAAACTATGATTTACTCTAGTGAAACTTTGATTTACTTTAGTGAAACTTTGATTTACTATCGTGAAACTTTGATTTACTCTAATCTAGTGAAACTTTGATATACTCTAGTGAAACTTTGATTTACTCTAGTGAAACTTTGATTTACTGTAGTGAAACTTTGATTTACTCTCGTGAAACTTTGATTTACTCTCGTGAAACTTTGATTTACTCTAATCTAGTGAAACTTTGATTTACTTTAGTGAAACTTTGATTTACTATCGTGAAACTTTGATTTACTGTAGTGAAACTTTGATTCACGGTACTGAAACTTTGATTTAATCTAATGAAACTTTGATTTGCTTTAGTGAAACTTTGATTTACTTTAGTGACACTTTGATTTACTCTAGTGAAACTTTGATTTACTCTAATCTAGTGAAACTTTGATTTACTCTAATTTAATGAAACTATGGTTTACTCTAGTGACACTTTGATTTACTCTAATTTAGTGAAACTATGATTTACTCTAGTGAAACTTTGATTTACTCTAATCTAGTGAAACTTTGATTTAATACGGTATAAATTTTGATTTACTGTAGTGAAAATATGATTTACTCTCGTGAAACTTTGATTTACTCTCGTGAAACTTTGATTTACTCTCGTGAAACTTTGATTTACTCTAATCTAGTGAAACTTTGATTTACTCTCGTGAAACTTTGATTTACTGTAGTGAAACTTTGATTCACGGTACTGAAACTTTGATTTAATCTAATGAAACTTTGATTTGCTTAGTGAAACTTTGATTTACTTTAGTGACACTTTGATTTACTCTAGTGAAACTTTGATTTACTCTAATCTAGTGAAACTTTGATTTACTCTAATTTAATGAAACTATGGTTTACTCTAGTGACACTTTGATTTACTCTAATCTAGTGAAACTATGATTTACTCTAGTGAAACTTTGATTTACTCTAATCTAGTGAAACTTTGATTTAATACGGTATAAATTTTGATTTACTGTAGTGAAACTATGATTTACTCTAGTGAAACTATGATTTACTTTAGTGAAACTTTGATTTACTATCGTGAAACTTTGATTTACTCTAATCTAGTGAAACTTTGATTTACTCTAGTGAAACTTTGATTTACTCTCGTGAAACTTTGATTTACTCTCGTGAAACTTTGATTTACTCTCGTGAAACTTTGATTTACTCTAATCTAGTGAAACTTTGATTTACTCTCGTGAAACTTTGATTTACTGTAGTGAAACTTTGATTCACGGTACTGAAACTTTGATTTAAACTTATGAAACTTTGATTTGCTTAGTGAAACTTTGATTTACTTTAGTGACACTTTGATTTACTCTAGTGAATCTTTGATTTACTCTCGTGAAACTTTGATTTACTTTCGTGACACTTTGATTTACTCTCGTGAAACTTTGATTTACTCTAATCTAGTGAAACTTTGATTTTCTTTAGTGAAACTTTGATTTACTATCGTGAAACTTTGATTTACTGTAGTGAAACTTTGATTCACGGTAATGAAACTTTGATTTAATCTAATGAAACTTTGATTTGCTTTAGTGAAACTTGATTTACTTTAGTGACACTTTGATTTACTCTAGTGAAACTTTGATTTACTCTAATTTAGTGAAACTTTGATTTACTCTAATTTAATGAAACTATGATTTACTCTAGTGACACTTTGATTTACTCTAATTTAGTGAAACTATGATTTACTCTAGTGAAACTTTGATCAAATCTAGTAAAACTTTGATTTAATACGCTATAAATTTTGATTTACTGTAGTGAAACTATGATTTACTGTAGTGAAACTTTGATTTACTATCGTGAAACTTTGATTTACTGTAGTGAAACTTTGATTTACTGTAATTTAGTGAAACTATGATTTACTCTAGTGAAACTTTGATATAATCTAGTGAAACTTTGATTTAATACGGTATAAATTTTGATTTACTGTAGTGAAACTATGATTTACTGTAGTGAAACTTTGATTTACTATCGTGAAACTTTGATTTACTGTAGTGAAACTTTGATTTACTGTAATTTAGTGAAACTATGATTTACTCTAGTGAAACTTTGATTTACTTTATTGAAACTTTGATTTACTATAGTGAAACTTTAATTTAGTCCAATGAAACTTTGATTTACTATAGCTTAACTTTGATTTACGCTAATGCAAGGTGAAGATAATGAACAGTGATCAATCTCATAACTCCTTTGTTAGCTGACCTGTTTTTATATTCATATGAAGCAGAATTTATTCAAAAACTTCTACGTGAGAAGAAAAAATCTCTCGCTGTGACCTTCAATTCGACTTTTAGATATATCGATGACGTTTTGTCTATTAACAATGATAGATTTCATTCATATGTCGATTTGATATATCCCTGTGAGCTCGAAATAAAGGACACCACAGAGTCGTCCACTTCTGCTTCATACTTAGATATTTTATTGAAAGTAGACAATAACGGCAAACTGACAACTCAACTGTATGACAAACGGGATGATTTCAGCTTCTCCATCGTCAACTTCCCATATTTGTGTAGCAATATTCCATTATCACCTGCATATGGTGTTTATATATCTCAACTGATTCGATATGCAAGAGCTTGTTCTGCGTATGATCGGTTTTTAAATCGAGGTAAGCTACTGACAAACAAGTTGATGGTACAGGGATTTCAACAGTCTCGATTGAAGTCAGCAAATCGCAAATTCTATGGTCGTTATAACGATCTAGTTCGTCAATACAACCTCGCATTGGGTCAAATGCTGTCTGACGTGTTTCATACCGATTGTTAAGCCGTTCTTGGCACACTGATTTTGACTGCGGATAACTCCGTTTACCTGATCAGGATATGGGGCTTACGGCGAGTGTGACCGGTCAACAGGGGATGCTTACTCCTCCTAGGCACCTGATCCCACCTCTGGTGTGTCCAGGGGTCCGTGTTTGCCCAACTATCTATTTTGTATTGCTTGTAGGAGTTATGAGATTGATCACTGTTCGTTATCTTCACCTTGCATAAGTATGGGAAAACGATGCTACGTGTATGATTATACATGCACTGTACAGAACAAATTAAAGCATGTTTCATATAGCAAATATTTTGATATACATCATAAATATGATTAATATCTAAACAAGGAGAAAAACAAATCCATATCAGAAAAAAAATATCATCTTAATTTTAGTTTATAAGTAGTATGCGACGTACATCTCTCGTCCGTTCGGCAGGAGTGAGTCATTTTAGAGGGGGGGGGGGTATTATTGTTATGTATTGTCTGCTCTTTTAATTTGTCAACCTCGGGTCTGAATACCAAATGAATCAATACCTCTTGTCACAAATATTCATGTCTCTGTGCTTCTTTATTGTGGACGTTCACGCCAAAGTATTCAATGGCGCTTTCATCGTTTGTAAATCTTGAACATATTTTCTGTATGTGTGTGTTTCTACTTTAAGAAAAAAAATCACCCCCCCCCCCCTAAATAAATGACCACCCCGGATCATAAACCTATTAGTCTAGTCAATCTAGCAAACCACCTCAAAGTAATTGCAACAGAAACAAACTCGACGGAATTTAATAAACAAAAGCGTGATTAACAACATACAAAAAATCGGACAAAATCGGACAATGGGAAATATTTGAAATTTAGACTTAAATGTTTTAGTAAACCATCGATATTTTGTAGTGTTTACGGCACGCCGTACACGTAAAGGGGAGTAACTTAACTGTGACAGTCATCGGAATAAAGTTATACACGACGATCTAAAGTGCATGTAATAAAAACCGCGATTAAATAGCTTAACAGTTGTATTAGAAAGGTGATTTTAAGACCTTCTATATACATACAATATTGCTCAGCATCTCATATTCTTTGCCGACTTCCATTCCCGGGGAACTTTCGAGAATAAAGCTTCAAAATATTTTGTTTGACCCTCTACTGAATTAATTTTAATTATAAAACACAATATTTACTTTAGAAGTTATGAATTACAAATGAAATCTTAAAGAATTAGTATCAATTTACAAGGGGGAATTACGGTTGTTAAAAAAGAAAGTATGGAAAGCCATTCGGGTTAAAAGTTTCAGTTATTTTGTATCTTCATCATTTGAGCAAACGTTTTGTATTAAAAACTTTTATAAAACTAAGTAAGTAAAGTATTTTTCTTTTTCTTTTTCAAATTCAGGTTTGGGGAGTCATTCATGGGTAATAATAATGATAATAAAACATTGATAATATAAAACTTATAGGTACCAATTTTGATGCACCAGATGCGCATTTCGACAAATAATGTCTCTTCAGTGATGCTCAACCGAAATTTTTAAAATCCAAAATACCAGTAAACTTGTAGGCCCCAAGAGCTATTTTAGGGGAAAACAGAGTGCCAAAAAAGTGGAGTCAAATTCGTCAAAGGATAAGAGCTATGCATGAGGGAGATAATCCTTAATTTTGAAACGAATTTCTAAATTTTATCACAGCGATTAAATATACATCCGTATTTTCAAGCTAGTAACAAAGTACTTAGCTACTGGGCTGTAGAGACCCTCGGGGACTAACAGTCCACCAATATAAATAATAAAAATCAATGTAAGTAAACACTTGCGCATAGTATCATGATTTGATGTAAAATCGAGTAGTTACTCTTTCTAATTAGTCTTGGGCTCACGACCTGCGGAACCACATCTCCTAGCAGCATGCGAACAGCGCGCTAGACCGCCCGGCCATCTATTCAAGACAAAACTTGTTTTCGATGACGATGGAATTCTCGCCACGCTGGCACACGATCAGTGAGAATGGAAATGGGATACAGTTATTTATCGTAAATTTTAGAGGAACATACAAAATGCACATTGTGTTTTAAATGTCGATATATAAAGCACAGAAATAGCAACGAACTCTGAAATAAACATACGAAATCAATGTCGGATGAAAATTTAAATTCAATTAGTTAGGGGGAGGGGAATAAAAACTCCCGCAAGTTTCTGTCATCCGACATCGATTACACTTTAGTGGAAAAAGGAAAAAGACAAGCGACTGTTGAATACCTCATAATATTTAAAACATATTTTAAATAAAATGAACATTTGATAGATTTAATGTACACTTTCATTTGTGAATAAACAGTAGAAAAGGTATACAGAGTGTTATTTATAATCGTACGTTTCTTTTCTTGTTATTCGATTAGTTTCAACATTTGTCATATTAAGTTTTAAAGGGGGGGGGGGGGGGTTCTTGGTGAAAACTATGTGAACTTAGTTTTTTGTGAGACATTGAATTTTTGATCTTGCCCCTACGTGAAGAATATCGTTAAAACCAGACGTCTTTTTAGGAAACGAAGTTTGTCAATCCTTGCCCTTTCTACATGCATTCACAGGATGCGACACAACGTCAAGAATGTTCGGCATCGGAACAGGTCCTGTATAGTCAAAATGTAGACAAATCGCGAAAAAATTCTGTATATGATTAGTTTTTAAATGGAGGCAGGCTACTGACAAACAAGTTGATGGTGAAGGGGTTTCAACTGTTTCGTTTAAAGTCAGCATTTCGCGAATTATATGGTCGTTATAACAATCTACTTTGCCAATACAACCTATCATTGGGTCAAATCTGTCTGACTTGTTCATATAGATTGTTAGGCCGTTTTTGGCACAATGATATTGAATGAGGGTAACTCCGTTTGCCTTATTAAGATATAGAGCTCACGGCGGGTGTAACCGGTAAACAGGGGGTGCTTACTCCTTATAGCCCATAGGCATCTGATCCCACTTCTGGTATATCCAGGGGTCCGTGTTTGCCCACCTCTCTATTTTGTATTGCTTATAGGAGTTACGAGATGGATCACTGTTCGTTATCTTCACCTTCCTATATGAGGATTTCATAGAGAAAAAGATATATTCTGGTGTCGATGTCATATCGACTTTGTACGATGGAATACCATAGAGACACTTATAGGAGATTTGCTTTGTGAAGAATTGTCTAACACAATATCATTTTTATAAGTTCAGTCATTGCCACTAACTACTAATTACAGCTGCAGAAAAGGAGCACTGCAAGAATTTTTTAAGTCATAGAGTGGACTAAAGAAATGATTAATTTGGATCCTTCGAATTGGGGCTTATCACTGCTTTCAGCAATTCTTGTATCCGTTAAAACTAAATTACAAGTCGCGCCAGATAAACTTTTGAACGTTTTTCGCTGTAAATGCAAGGCAAATTGTGACACTAGCCGTTGTACTTGTAAAAACATGGACTGAACTGTACTGCAATTACTCAAATGATCACTTATATAATTATCAGGCACGTAGCAATAATGGCTCTACACCTCTTATCATTACAAGGAAAAGTTGATAAATTTTTACGTACAGAGGTCGATTTTTAGACAGATTGGTTGCCCTCCCTCCTCTTTTTTTTTTTTAAAATAGCATTGTAGTGAACTGTACACAGTGGAAGTGTAAAATTGAACTGAGAGAATAACCTTAGCCCCACCACCACCACCACCACCACCACCACCACCACACACACCATCAAGGATTTTTATAACTTTGGATTAAAATTTACTTGTCAATTTTCAGGCAATATTATGAAATTATCTTCACACACCCCCCCTTTTTTTACGATGCTGCGTGCCTGATTCATTTTGCTTTTAATTATATGTGTCCATTGTTTTTAAAACAGATTACCCCTGAAATTCTCGGTATTAATTGCACAATAATTTGGATATAACTAAACATCAAATATGGCTATAACCCCCCCCCCCCCCCCCCCCCCCCCTCTTTCCCAAACTCTAGAACTTGACGAAGTGCACGTATTAAAGATTTCTTTATAAAATCGAAGAAACTGAACCTTGTTTCGGCATAGATGTAGTACAAACTGTTAAAACTCAGCTTAATAAAGAATTTGGTAACGTAAGCTTTACTATGCACTGTTTGTTTTAAAATACTACATGTATTTATGTGAAACATAGGACCGGAATGGTAAGCGCGCCTCCAACTTCCGATGTAAGGGGAGTAAATGCAAAAATGTAGGTCATCTTTTACAGACCATTTTTGAAGGGGCATTTGTTTTGTGTTAACAGTTTATTTTAATGTATAAATCTTCATGTGGTAACTCATATATGCCTAATGGACAGGAAAAAGTATTTTCTTCCAAAATCCAGTTTTTAACGATTTTTGTTGGAAAATGAAGATTTCAGCCCAAAATTCGGCAAGGGAAAATAACTTTTGGTGCAGAAAAGTTTAGTTGTGCATTTGGACGTTTTATTCTTAAATTTATAAGACCAATGTCATCTCTTCTATAAAACAGTCATTTCCTATCATTTCCAGTTTTTCACTATTTTTGTTTTAGAAAAAGGTAGGTTTTCCTACCTAAATGGTATTTTTCATATATATTGCCAATAATCTATATATCTTACTTGTTGAACAGTTTTTAAAATAAATCCTAACTTCAATTTTTTATTGGTAGACTCAAATGTATGACAAAATGTGGGTTTTCTTCTTAAAATTTCAATCTTTAACAATTATATTCAAAAAAGCAAGATTTTACCCAAAAATTACAGTCAAGGAAAGAATATATTCTGCTGTAAAAAAAAATTAATCGAACATTTCCAGGTTGAAATTTGAGATATGAAATTTTTATTTTTACTGTATGTTACATAAAATGGACATTTTCTTCAATTTCCAGTTTTTAGCGATTTTCATGAAAAAACACATCCTTTTACCCCAAAATTCCAATTTTCCCATGGAAATACAAAAGCCGATTTTTAATATGTTGTTTGCATGTGTTTTCTTGCATGAATAATCAAAATTTTATTTCTGTTGCAATTAGATTGAGGTTTTGCTCATTTTTGAGCTAGATTGACTAGACTATATGCAATCCGAGGTCCCCGAGCTTCTATTATTGTTACGTCACGAAATTCAGGCGAATTACGTCACGATTACTCAATGCTTAAGACGTCACAATGAGTTTCGTCATAATTTCTTTCCTGTCGCTAAGGAAGCACATATTTCTTTCTTACAGAGCCAAGAATTTTTGATACATTATTCAATGGAACCTACAGCAATGGATTTATTTGAACCGTAAGTATGTCACATGGTTTCTAAATTTTGCGTGAAATATATCTACATCAATACATGATTTAACCCTATATTCATTTTTACAGACTTTCAACAATTCATGAAGAGGCTGTCTATGAAGACTATAATGTTCAGCTCAAATACTTAAATGATGAAGGTAAAATAATTTTACTCATCAACTGATTAAATAAAGCTTATCTTAACTGATAATGGGAAGATCAGGCGTTTTGGGGGAGAAAACACTGGTCACATTTCATATTCAAATAAACTATCCGAAGTTTAGGTCTAATTCACTGTATCTAGAACCCTATTCATTTTAAAAGGAAACATTAATTGCATATTTTCAGCATTTGACATACACTATACTACTACCACCACCACTACTATTATTTAAGATGAATTACAAATTGGGAATCTTATCTGACTTAATGAATGACATAGTTGTACTTACAGTGAGATTGAAACGGTGTTTATAGTAGATTTAAAAACTTTATATCTTATAGCCAGGAACAATAGGTATAAATAGCACCCACAACCAATAGTAATAGTACAAAAGATGAATACATACCCTTGTAAGCATTTTTCATGGGCGTATTATCACCCTTATGAATCCCAATTTAGTAAGAAATTGAATGTCTTTTTATATTCTTATGACACATTATAATGGTTCTTAAACATTGAATTCAGCTCATGAAGCAAACATCCGTGCGAATTTTCGTAGGTACTCGATATTAAACACGAGTGTTTGAGAAAAGTAACTACTTTCATTCAAAGAATGGGACATATTTTGTTTCTTAATACGTCTGTGCGTTCCATGCGATATATGTTAGACAAAGAAAACTCTCATTTATGTTGGTTTTGAGAAAAATAAATCGACCGATCGCATCAAAAATCTAGAAACCCTGCGTAACTGAATCTTTTCACCATGGTAACGATTGTCCACGGTGATAATGAACCATTCGCGGTCTTCCTGTTATATTCTTAGCTTACGGACTTCCACCGATTAAATTTTCTCTTGTTCCCCACGCTTTATTCAATCTTAGGGCGTATTACGCTACGCGACAACTGTTAGTTCTTTATGATAACTACAATTCCAATTCCTTTTCAAATTTGATATGTAGCATCTTTTGGGACATGGCGACATAAATTGTAAATTTCAAAACTCTTGCACCCTGGGGCCTTAAGGACGGGGCATAATTAGTCAAAAAATGACCAATTTTCAAAACGTTTCAGTACTACTGCCTAGTGATGTAGTAGCAGGAAGTGTAAATTCCATGACTGTAGAACGGGTCCAAATTAGTCACATCGTGTTAATGTTACATATATTTTGTAAAGCCTTTCATCATTAAAGACACTTTCGAAGGCATTTAAGTTTTAAGAACACATCTTGTTTTATACTGTTGCTGAATATTAGAATTTAGCTTAGATATTCAGAACAGATTTTTTTTTAAAGATTTAACATAACCCTTGGAACTAGTGATACTTTAACTAATACTTAGGCGACCGTTAAGGCACGTGGGCTTAATACTTAATAAAGTACTACCGTAGAAGTGAGAGGTCTTTGTCGGGCCAACGCCTAGACCCGTAGAACGACCTCTGTTTTAAGGTCATATCCGAAACCTCTAATGCTGGACGTTTGGCAACTGCGACCGAAATTAAAATATTTTCTGATAGAGTATACTTTAAAGGTAAATTGATGAAGGTAAGATTAAGCATAAATGGATTAGACAACAGGCATTGCCTATACAAGCCTTTTCTATAATCGCTGTTGATATTAACTACTGAAGATAAAAATACTTCGTTTTTAACGAATGAAAGTAAGATACTTACTAAATATGTATTTAATTTGCCTGATGAAAGTAAGATACTTACTAAATGTATGTATTTAATTTGCCTGATGAAAGTAAGATACTTACTAAATGTATGTATTTAATTTGCCTGATGAAAGTAAGATACTAATAAAGTATTTAATTTGCCTGATGAAAGTAAGATACTTACTATAGTGATAAAGTTTTATCTTAACTGATCAAGGTAAGATACTTGCTGGTAAACTCTGCCTTAACTAATAAAGATCAGATACTTATACTGTCCTTATAAAGTATAGTTTACCTTAATGAAACTTGTGTATAGTTTGTCGTAACTTAGATACTCACTAATAAAGGTTTTATCTCAACTGATGAGGATACGATGATTACTAATAAAATACAATTTATCTTAATTAATGAGGGTAAGATACTGATAAAACACTGTCCATGAATGTAGATAAGATAACGAACGGTGATAAATCTTATAACTCTTACAAGGAATACAAAACAGAGACAAACTCGAAACCTAGATATGCCAGAGGTAGGATCAGGTACCTAGGAGGAGAAAGCATCTCCTGTCGACCTGCAACACCCGCCGTGAGCCCTATATCTTGATGGAGTAAACGTATTCTCTTTAGAGAAGTCGAGAGGCATAGCCTTCATGCATCGACGCTATGCCTCTCGACTTCTCTAAAGAGAATAAAGTAAACTACAGGGGCTAAGCCCGTTTTGGGCCCGAACTCTGTGATACCATAAAATAATATTTTTATGGTATCACAGAGTTCGGGCCTAAAACGGGCTTAGCCCCTGTGGAGTAAACGGAGTCATTCGTAGTCATATATACTTAATGATAAATTACAGCTAATCTTTAATGACGGAGATAAGACACTTATTGATTAAGTTCAACTGATCTTAACTGCTGCAGGTAATATTCTTTTAACTGATAAAGTAACGTATATGTACACCTTGACCGATAAAGTAAGATTTTCTGAACTGAAGAAGGTAAGATCTATCTGAGGACTAAGGTAACCCAGACTGTGAAGGTTAGATACTTAGCTGATGTACTTGTGGGCGATATATTCCAAAGGTTGTGAAGATGAGATACTACTAAAAGTCTCTTAATTTTCTGTAGTCATCATCGATGATTGGTCATTTGATTCTGGGTTAGAATAGGTCATCAGTACCCCCTTTGCTTGTCGTAAGAGGCGACTACATGGGGCGGTCCTTTAGGTGATGCCGCAAAAACCGAGATCCCGTGTCACAGCAAGTGTGGCACGATAAAGATACTTCCCTGCTCAAAGGCCGCAAGTGCAGAGCATAGACCCAAATTTTGCAACTTTCACAGGAAATGGTGACATCACCATATGAATGAAAAATTCTCGAGTGGGGCGTTAAACTATATCATTCGAGTCGATTTTTAAAATTATGATTATATAAAAAAAAATAATATAAAAAAATATACAGGTATGAACTAAAGAAAGCCACACGCATGTTATAGAGGTGACAATGAATTGTACTTAGCACTCCTAAACTGTTTGTTGATTATGAGAAGAAATTAACAGCTGCATAACCACAGAGATGTTCAATAGATGATATTTACAATGTGCAATTAAGTTTACGGATAAGATGTGCATGAGAGAATAGCATAGCTCTGTAAATTTTCAAACTAATCCTTCCCACACTGCTAATCAAACTAATATCTTTATATTGTTCACAACAGATTCAGTATCAGAAGCATTCACTTCAGCAGCCCAGAAAAAGGCACAAGACGATCCCCTTTTACAGTATGTATTATTAAAGCAGATTTTCTCTTCCCTAGTGATACACTTTATCTGATGTGAAATTACTCCGAAAAGGTTTCCGTCAATGAAAGTTTAAATAATATAAGCCATGGATGTATTATTTAAACAACGAATAGTGGTTTACTTGTCATCATTGTCAGTGACGGATTTAAGGGGGAGCGCCCCCCCCCCTAAAATTTTCAAATTTAAGGTAAATCGTGCTCTCTTTTGTTAGAAGAATAAAAACGATAGAAGAAACAATCATTTCTTCCACTCTCGCAGAAATAAATGACAAAATCTTTTTGTTTATTGAATTACTTTTTTGGGGAGAACCCACATTTTTTCCAAAACCCTTAAAATTTGCGTCATTTTATTAATTTCACCTTATCAAAAAAGACAGAAAATAGTAAAAATTACTGCATAGGAGACGTATATCTAGCCCTATAAACTCTGTAAAATCCGGGGGGGGGGGACTTCGTCCTCTGCCCCCCCCCCCCGGGCTTCGCCCAGACCCCCTGCCTCAAAATATTGCGCCCACTTATTGCAATTCCTGGACCCACCCCTGATTGTGGTATGATGGACACCAGCATTGTGACTCCGACCTTTCTACAGCAGCTAGTCCACTATGTCATTATAGTTTACTTACCAGGAACCATTGATCAAGATCTACAGCAGCTAGTTCACTATGTCATTATAGTTCACTTACCACGAAGCATTGATCAAGATCTACAGCAGCTGCTGTGCCAAAGGTTGAAGTAACAGACAAACAAATAGACAGATATATCAAACCACTAACCTACAATTTATGATTTCAGGAGCAAAGGGCGATAAATCTATCCTATTGAATTCAATCACCCTAATTCGTCTTACAAACTTACAAACGACGTGTCTTTAGAAATGAGCAATTTTTGATTTTACAATCTACTATTGCGTCATTGAGCTTTAGTGTGAAACTGTGCACTATCAATTGAATGTTCAGCCGGTTGGAATGCGTTTTATCTGATAAAGTCTTCTCCAAGTCCATGATTAAAATTCTTAACCATTGCACATCATCGCATATAATTGCATGTTGTTGATTTAAAATCAAACAATGGAACACAACTATTCACGTTGGAACTAGAATGAGCTAAGCCTCCTTTTATTTTTGTAGACACTGGATCAATCTATGTCTTGAAAACATCCAACTGAGGAGAGACTTGGAAAGAGAGTTGTTGGAATACAAAGAAAATATAGGAGTTAATTCCAAAAAGCTTCTGGAACAGGATCTTTTCGAACTCCATGAAAAATTGTGTGAACTTGAAAGTACACATGAACAAATGGAGATAGATTTAGGTGCTAGAGATCCATGGGGAAAGTTGTCTGTCGATGAACTTAAAGAACGGATTCAAGAAAAGAAAAAGAATACGAATCAAAATGATCGACAGATTCTTAATGAACCAGTGGATCAGGCAACGTCCATGTACAATCCAATTCAGAGAAACCAAAATAAAGCCAATGAAGAATATGTGAATGGCAGAAACTCTGGAAAACTCGTTTTCAAGCAAATCCAGATAGATAAAAATAAAAGCCAATCCGTAAGGGGTCTTTCTAAGGAAAGGAAAGAACGGGTTGTGAAGGATAAGATAAACAGAAGAATTTTCGGAGGACACAAAAAGCGAGGGTAAAGGGAGAATTGAAATCATAGTCAAAGATCAAGTTCCACACTTTCCACCTCCAAGACTTAAAGGAACTCACGATCTAACAACGAAGTTGCCGTATTGTGAAAATGCAACAGGCAATGGAGTTGAACTACCAAAAATACCAAACAATTCACAAAAGAAACGCGTCACTAGCTCCTCATCACAGCGGATCAAAAGTGCCAGTAAGCTGCCAGAAATTCAGACTCCAAGAGCACAGACTCGGGTCGATCAGGCATTTTTTAGTACATCTGATTCAACACAAACTGATTTACCATCTAAGCAGCGACAGAAACACGGCATCTGCGAACAGAACGCTAGTGTCACTCAAACTTCTCACAACACCCTTCCTACATTGGTGAAAACTCCAAAAACACAACAGGACATTCGTAATGTTTCCAAGTTCCAAAACGAAAAAAGAAGCAAGCCCTTAATAATACACATGCTTACGACATTCTAATTATACAACACAACGACATCGATGAGTCAGACAATTACACATCAAACATTCAAGAAATTCCTAAATGTCCTCCATTGCCAAAAATCCCCACAGATCATCGTCCTTTTCGAAATAAGACTGTTTGTAGGAAAACACCTTCCATTCCCCCCAAAGATACAGGAACCAAACTGGAAGACTGGTGATACTACAGAGTTTGTCCGGGTGGGAACCGAAAAACATTTGCATGACATAGCTATTTGAAATACATGTAATTATTCAGTGAAGCTCTAATCTATATGACGAACGAATTCAAAGATGGAATGATCACAACAGCTGAAGAACATCAGAAAATGATGAAAACCATTGACTGATAATAATTATACCAACTTCAGAAGATTTGATTAGATAGAATGATAGCCATTTCTCTCAATATCTACTGGCATTAGATGGGAATGTATTATCGGATGTCAAATAAAATCGTCAAAAATGATGTCAGATAGTCCTGGCCTGGATTGCTCAAAATAAACTTAAGTCGAAACTTGGATTCAAGTTTGAGACTTTATCCAAATTTTGACTGCTCAAGTAAATGAAAACTCAAACTTAAGTTTGTGTTGTTTTTTTTCCCCCCGAGGAATCCAAGCCAGTGCTTTATAACCTCTCCAAAACACGAAGATAAGAAGACGAGGAAAAATTGTGAAAGATAGACTGAAGTTGAAAAAATAATCCTGATAACTTGAAATACAAATTAAATGTAGTCATATACAGTATTAAGTACAAAATTAAATTTGGATATAAACTGTTACAGATTTCTTTTGCTTACTCCAAACCTGTCAAGAACGAAAGGTTTTAGTGTTATCCAGATGCTGTGGTCCAATGAGAACTAAGAGTACCTGAAATTAAAATGTAAACATGCAATGAATAGAGTAGTGTCAGTAAATCATACAAATATCCTAAAGTTGGTGGAATTACAGAAATATGATTTTTCTTGTCTGTTCATATTTACTTAGGTCAAGTGGGCATAATTCATTTTGTTAGCAGATTATGGAGACCTCTCATTGGTACACATGCTCATTGGTATACATGTAGTACACTACTATACAACAACAATAGGCAGTGATGGGATTCGAACCCACAGATCTTCACACTAGACTGAATAGTGCAAACAAATACAGGGTTTTTGGAATGGACACAAATTAAACAACAAAGTGCAAGGTTGAAGAACATTGACGTTAATGGTTAGAACAATAACATAGCACTTGAAATGGTAAATATATATTGGTGGGGTTTAATGAACCAACAGATTCCAATGCAAGACCGTTCAAAACACATGCATGCACGCTTTTTGAGATCACATATACTAGTATACAATGGCTTCCATCATGATTTTCCAAATGAGGAAACCTTTCATCTTTTATATTTCTCAGAGAAATGCAATCTGTTTTACTACATGTATACCCACGTCACAGTATTTCATTGATCCTGGAATACAAATCATTCAAGTTAATACAAACTCAATGTCAACATTAAACTTAAAATAAAATGGTTAAAGTGTTTGTACTTATATTCTAACAAGAGCGGAAAAATTAAGAATCGTGTTTTAAACCGTCTCATCCGAAAATGTGCCCCTAAAGGGCGGTGATTGTGTGAAGGCAGTCTCCTCCACATAATTCATTATCCTCCCTGTCCCTAATGCTTTTGCAGCCCTAGATGGAGTGAACAGAGATAAAAATGCACATGCATATCCTGTTCTGCTATTCTTAAATATATGCATTTAGATTTTATACTGTATCACCAAACTTAAACAAGTCCTTCAAATCTTTAAGACAATGATCATTATAATAATTTTGTCAACACCCTGAAACCAAACCCTTACTCCCTGGAATAATGATTGATTGATTGATATTTTCCGCCACACTCAACAATTTTTCAGTTATCTAGTGGCGCCCAGTTTTTATTGGTGGAAGAGAGAACCCAGATGCAATGTACCTGGGAAGAGACCACCGACCTTCCGAAAATAAGCTGGGAAACTTTCTCACTTACCGACGCAAGCGGGATTCGAACCCGCGCTGACAGAGGTGAGAGGCCGAGTGATTTTGAGCGTGATGCTCTAACCACTCGGCCACGGAGCCCCCCCCCCCCCCCCCCCCCTTGGAAAAATGAAATTTACAATTTTTGTAAAGGACTACCTATTCCTTGTAGATATCCATTTAGTTTTAATTTAGTATCAATAACACTAAAGAAGATGTTATATAAGTGTTTTACACATAAACGCTATATACCACATTTGGCCTCACCATAGGGTCAAAACCCCTACCCAGGGGATCATGAAAATTGCAATTTTGATAGGCCTTCCTGCTCTACATCACTATGCATTTAGTTTTTCTTACATATATGTGGTGGTAGAGAAGAAATTTTTTGAAAATTATTCAATTTTGTGGCAGTTTTTGTCCTGCCCTTAACGCTCAAGGGGTGTAGGAGTCCTGAAATTCATAATTTATGTTCCCTTTGTATCAAAGATGCTTCATACAAAATTTGAAAGGAATTGGAAAGACCATTACTTATCAAGAAGTTAAAACTGTTCAATTGTTACATTAACGCACGATGACAGATGACAACCAATTGCAATATGTCACCTGAGACCTAAAAATCATAGAAACGACTTTTAAAATCGTACAAACTACTTTTTAAAGGGTACCTGTAAAGTGCGAAACGAAATTGAAACGAAACGAAACGAAACCTACCGAAACGAAACGGATTGTACAACTGAACTCTTTTAATTACAATAATTAAAATGATATCATAGGCCCCTGTGAAAGTTACCACATATAGATAAAATTCACCTCCCCTTTCATGTAGGCTTTCGGCTTGACTGATATAAAGTTTTAAAAGATGGAAGGTTGGGGGGGGGGGGGGGGGGGGGGTTAAGCACAAAGTACATATCCGAAGTTAATTGAATACCATGTGCAATTAGTTTCGGATCCATAAATTTCAGAACGGAGGGTTACAGTCTCACAGGTCAGAGGTCTGGAGAAACACACTAAACGAGGGGTGGGGTCGCCGGCGTTGGATCCGCCCTTGGGCATAAATGCATGTTTCAGTATTTTTTGCTCTAAAGACAAATCTATGTATACATGTGAATATTGTGTATTTATATATAGTATATCAAACGATGGTTCTGAGTATGTCCTCCCGTTCTCTTTGTAATTTCTGCTTCCCTTGTTCATAAGCCTTTTGATTTTACAAAATGCTGACCTCCTCCTGATATTATTGCATTAAAAAAATTCCGTTTTCCCTCCCGTTTTCAATTCCCCGTCTTAGCAACACCCCAAATGTATAGAGTTATCTTTAGACTCACTACCTATCAGTAATGAATTTTCAATAATACATGTATACATATCTTACCGAATTGCATTCATAGAATATGGTATGCTATTTAATTTTTTCCATTATTGAAAGTACTCGCACCTCAGCAGTTAGAGATCAAGTAAGAGGTTAATAGCTCTTCCTGCTTTCAACTTTTTCAGACACCAGCTTCTTCAAACAATGTATCTATGCCCAAAGGTGGATCCAACGCCAGCGACCCCAGACCTCTGAGACTGTAACCCTCCGTTCTGAAATTTATGGATCCAAAACTAATTGCACATGGTATTCAATCAACTTCGGATATGTACTTTGTGCTTACTCATCCTCCCCCTCCAACTTTTAAAACTTTGTATCAGTCAATCCGAAAGCCTATATCAAAGGGGAGGCGAATTTTATTTATATATGGTAACTTTCACAGGGACCCAAGATACCATTTTTAATTATTATAATTAGAAGAGTTCGGTTATACAATTTGTTTCGTTTCGTTTCAGTAGATTTTGTTTCGTTCCGGTGTTTCGTTTCGTCTCGGTATATTTCGTTTCATTTCGCACTTTACAGGTACCCCTTTTTAAATCGTTTCTACGATTTAATAAATCGTACAAACGATTTATTTCTATTTTTTCTGCTAGGTGAAATTGGCACGAATACTATTTGGTAATCTGCGAACTGTCTAGATTCAACATCAGACCTTGTGAGTTTACCGATACATGTGATATCTAGGATTGACTTTTACGCAGAATCAGGGTCATGCATTCTTAGTCTGAGATACTATAACATTAGTTTCCGGTATTTTGTCCATCAACAGTCAATCGGAACTCCTCGGATGTCTCGCGCACTCGACACAGATCTCGGATGTAATACGATGCCATCCATGAGTGAATTTGATGCATTGCCAATATTGTAATACACCCCTGCAAGTAGTATACACATCAATACAAGAGACGAAAGTCGCCATCATGAACAAGATTTCTTCGTGTAGTCATGTCCCCCACCGCCGTAAAAAAAAAAGTTGAAGCACAAAAGTCCCATATATCGAGATACTAACATATTATAACGAGATATTTATTTACTCCTTATATAACGAGTTAGATCCCCCCACCTTACTTTTTCAAAAATGAGCCTATCCAAATAAGTGTGCAAATGAACAATGCTGAAAGAGAACTTGTATTACCTTTAATATATTTTGAGATAGGTGGTCAAGGTCATAATGATTTCACGTACATAATATTTTGTGGCAAGATAACACTAACTTCCATTTCTTAATATATATAACGTCCCACTCGAGGATTTTTCACTCGCACTTTCGGCCCCACCCTGGAACTAAAACCATTACCTCCTCGGATCATGAAATTTAAAATTTTCGTACCTTCTAAACATCTATTTACATTAATATTGTATCAATAGCATTAAAGAAGATATGTATGTGTTTAACACATATATACAATATAATACTACATGTAAGTTTTGGCCCCACTCTGGGGTCAGAACCTTTGCCCTAGGAATCATAAAATTTACAGTTTTGGTAGAGGACTTCCTGCTCTACATCACAAAGCCCCAGGAGTCCTGAAAGGACAAGGTACGTTTGTGGCTAAATTTAAATATAAACGACAGATCGATGAAGTTGGAATTGTTTTAATAGGAAACAAGCATGTCATAAAACTACAGGAACTGCAGCATGTAAATAATGAACAATATATTGTAATGAATTGATTTTCAAGTGTATATATTTAAACTTTTAAAGCCTGTATGTTTGACTTGCTACTAATTCAATTTTTACGGGGAAAATATAACCGAATTTTGCATTCGAACTCTCGCACTATTATGCTCTGATATAGAGGTACCGATTAAGCTATCGCGTTTTCATTTTAGATATTATTAAACTTTTTATTTTATGAACAAAGATTGCATTCGGTTGCAGATGTGTATTCTTTTTTAAAAAGCCAAGCCAAAGCCATAATAAAATTCTCACTTAATAACATACATATTATGTATCATGAGTGGGTTTTTTTTATTCAGATGGACAATCATTAGATGTGTCTGACATATTGCTTAATACAATATTAGAATAGCATTTGAAATTACCCATGCAACATACCCAATAAGTTATAATTAGCCTACATGTACGTTAGAATATTATGATTGGCAAGGCATATTTAGACATGTATTTAGATGCGCATTGTAGCCGCCACAGCATATGCACACCAATTTAGAGGAATAATTCATGTCATACACTATCTATGATAAAAATGAATATGTGATTGAACTTTGCCACGTGTTCCATTAATTGCGTTGATATCATTGCGTATCTATATCAAACATAACAGGAGTAAAATTGGAATCGGAAATATCTGTGTCGAAGATTCCAATTCTCTGATTACACACTATCTTCTTCAATGCAAACTATGTAGATCTTATAAAATTTAATATGCTGTACATATGCATATTATTCATTCATTAAACTTGTATATATGAACACCATCAACGTTGAAATTTGTATTACAGATGAACGCGGGAAATGTTTAAACGTTAAATTTAATAGTCTGCTCATTTACCAACCAAGTCGAAATTTTGCTCATTACTGACTTTCAACATGATTAATTTGTACACAAAACATTTTTGTGGTTGTTGCATGTGCTTGATCTTAAAAATGGTTTCAAAGGCATAAAAAACGGCTAATTTCGGTAAATCATGTCAATCGGAGATAAGGAAAATGACGTCACAGAACATATTACGTCACTAATTTCCACAGGTATCATCAGGGCCAATGCCCTAGTGCATAATCATAATGATTAATTAAACCAAGTGAAACCACATTTTAAATTTATCCTAATTTTGTGGCGAAATTTGGGCCTTAATGTACCTTGCTCTTTATGTCCCACGATGTTTCATTCCAAAATTGAAAGGAATTGGAATGGTACTAATCAAGAGGAAGTCAAAAATGTTCTTTTGTTCACATTTAATAACTGACCATTTTCGCCCCACCCTGATATCCAAAAACTCCTACCCTTGTGATCATCAAATTTACAATTTTAGTAAAGGACTAGCTGTTCTTTCTGAATATTCATTTAGAATCAATAGCTCTAAAGAAAATGTTATCTAAGTGTTTTACACATAAACACTAGGCAAGTTTGACCCCACCCTGGGGTCAAAACCTCTACCCCGGGGATCATGAAATTTACAATTTTTGCTGAGGCCTTCCTGCTATACATCACTATGCATTTAGTTTTTCTTAAACATGTATGGTTGTAAAGAACAATATTTTTGAAAATTGGTCAATTTTTGCCCCACCCCTATGGCCCAAATAGTCTTGAAATTTACAATACATGTATGTATGTGAAAATGTTTTATTTTTCAAGAATGTGCAGTCCTGGTTTAGGGATTTTTTTTTCAGTAAATGTTGTTGATAAAGAAAAAAGTTTTTTGCTGGATAGCTCAGAAAATGAAATGATCAATTTGATTAATTATCATTTAAAGTACTTTGTATATTGTTGCAAATGTAGAAGCAATCCGCCTTTGTTAAATAACTTTGTTACCACTTGACAAATGTGTACAAAGTAGAAAGGTAGTAAGCATGCAAAAATGATTATGTAGATGTCTTTGAGAAGAAATGGAATGCATTTCATAAATTAAAAGATTTATAGATTTTATATCATCCAGAATATATACATGTAGTAGTATACATTAGCCTATGCATCATCGAAGTTATTATCAATGTCATAACAGTACACTTGATATACATTTGATAGCTTTAGTTTGTACCAACCTATTAGATTAATATTATCTTGCACAGTGTACATATGATAAGCCAGAGTACCTTCATTCCTTTCTAACCCTCTTCCTCTATCTTTAAATGAATGCCTATAGAGTGGATGTGTGAGTAAATGGTAGATAAAATACCCTGTATCCCCTAGTCAGGTGGGTTTGTAAGGGCATGATGTTAAAACCCCGACTGTCATTATGTGAATAAATGTTGTGTGAACCTAAAAAAAGTCAATTTTTGTCCCACCCCTATGCAGTAGTCTTGAAATTAACAATTTATGTCTTCCTTGCCCCAAAGATGCTTCAAACCAAAATTGAAAGGAAGTGGAATGGTAGTTATTTTAAAAGAAGTTAAAAATGTTCTATTGTTCACACATTCAATAACTCACCATTTTGGCCCCACCCCGATACCAAAACCCCTACCCCTGGTATCATCAAATTTATAATTTTGGTAAAGGAACACCTGCTTTTTCTAAATGTTCATTGTTTTACATATAAACCCTATATACCAAGTTTGACCCCACCATGGCCTCAGAACCTCTTCCCTGGAGATCAAGAAAATTACAATTTTGGTAGAGGCCTTCCTGCTCTACATCAATATGCATTTAGTTTTTCTTAGACAAGTGTGGTTGTAGAAAAAAAGACTTTTAAAAATTGGTCAATTCTTACCCCATCCCTAAGGTCCCAGGAGTTCTATATATGTCCATCTTGTCCCAAAGATGCTTCATACCAAATTTGAAAAGAATTGGAACCGGAGTTATCAAGGAGAAGTTAAAAATGTTCAATTGTTAATGGACGCAGACTAATTGCAATAGGTCACCTTAGTTTACTCAGGTGACCTAATGAATAGCTCAAGGAACCTATTGGAAATCTACCAGTTAAAGCTCCAATGGGTTATCCTTGGGTCGGTGGCTCTATATATCAATAGGTTGGCAGCCTATACTCATCTCAACGCATATGCCTATTTCTTTGTATCAGCTTAACTCTATAGTTTTAAGACGCTCGTGTGAGCATTTTATTAGTACCTTCTATTTTATCATAATGAGCCATTACCTAAATAAACAAAAACAAAATTTCTTATTTCAGTTTTGAAAGTGGGTTGTCCCAATATTTTCCATGAGAGCTACATGAACAAGTCTGCAATTAAAATAAGTCATTCATCTACTTGAACATGGATATGATCAATCAATGAAAAATAAAACTATGGGGTTTTTTTTCAACAAGGTGTTTATATCACAATAAATGTTGAAACTGATCTAATTTTCTTTTCAGGTTCCTTGTTTGAACACAGCTAATCATTCCATAAAAAATGAACATGATACATAAGGTTGAATACAATACACATCTTCATTATAACTATGTATCTTTATATAGTGAAATACAAATTGGCAGTCATTAATGTCCATTGAGTACTGTCTTTTTAACACTATGACCGGGCAGCAGCTTTGACCTGTTGCTGTTGTAATTGATGCTGAAGTTTAGTTAGGGCCTCTCTCTGGCTCTCTTGTTTCTTTTCTAGATCTTTTATTACACCATCATGTCTTTTACTGAAAAAAAAATAACATTATTAATATACCTGTTTTTATGCCCCCGAGATCGAAGATCGGGGGGGCATATTGTTTTTGTCCTGTCATTCTGTAATTCTGTCATAAACTTTAACCTTGCTAATAACTTTTGAACAGTAAGTGATAGAGCTTTGATATTTCACATGAGTATTCCTTGTGACAAGACCTTTCCGTGGGTACCAACATTTTTGACCCCGTGACCTTAACCTTGGAGTTTGACCTACTTTTTGAAAACTTTAACCTTGCTAATAACTTTTGAACAGTAAGTGATAGAGCTTTGATATTTCACATGAGTATTCCTTGTTACAAGATTTTTCTGTTGGTATTGAACCTTTTGACCTTGACATTTGACCTACTTTAATTTTTTTTTTACATTGCTCATAACTTGTAAATGGTAAATATTAGAGCTTTCATATTGTACATGAGCATTTCTTTTGACAAGATCTTTCTACTGGTACCAAGATATTTGCCCTTGTGACCTTGGCCATCTTCGGAATTGGCCATTATCGGGGGCATTTGTGTTTCACAAACACATCTTGTTTGCACATGTAATAAAGCCCTTAATCGTATGATTGAATAATTTCAAGCTTACTGATTGGCTAAGATCGAACAAACTAAAAATGTGCTACTTCCACATATATTAAGGTGAACACGACATTCAATTTTTCCAACATCAGACTAAAACTAAATTGGGAATTCCCAATACGGAACTTTGGGGATGTGCCGGAACCACTGATTATATTTGACGTTTATACACCATGGTCACGTGATAATAACCAACTGTAGGGCAAAATTGACATTGATACAAATGGTGTTGCGCTAGCAGATGGTCCGTAGAGAGCTATGCACAGTCCTATGATGAGGATCCAAGTCACTGTTGGTGCTTAGTACCTGTTCGTAAATTAATTAGAAGGGAAAAGGCACATTTAGATACGTATCATTGGACGCAAGACGTGAAGATTTACCAATATCCTCAAGATACTCCCTACATTTATTTCTCTTGTCAACTTACATAATGTAATCAAATGCTTTTTCCTATAAAATGGTTGCAGTTATTCCTTTCTTTCAAAAATAGCATTTAGATGTAGGAATTTGATAGCAATTGAAGTATCCCATGCTTGTTTACTTAGGTGTTATCGTAATCCGGAAGTGGCATGCCCTACAATTTACGTTCAACGCGCGAAAAAAGTCAGAGTGGATCCGTATCTCAAAAGCCCCATCCATATTGGTTGTTATTTTTTGGCTGTCCAATAAAAACTTGTGTTGACTAGGTCTTGCACTATAGTTATAAACAAAGATGGTTGAATTGGGGATTCCCAAATTGGTACAATTTGTTGTTTTTTGGTTGTTCAATGAAAACTCATGTCAATTAGGTCTTGTACTCTAGTTTTAAACAACGATGACTGACCAGATATTGTTTCGTAAGCTCTAGCAGCCAGTTTTGATGTTTAAATTATTCAATCATATGGTTGAAATTTCAATCTCAGAAATGTCAATAATTGTGACATATTTATCTAGCTAATATACTCATGAACTTGTTCCATTCTATTATGATGGAAAAACCTGCATTCTTTTTATTAGCTTGTGTACGGAGCTTTTGCATATATTTGTTTTATTCTAAACATACATTTCTCCATTAATGTAGTCTATCCTTTTTTGGACATTCTGTTTAGCTTCTGTCACATCTTGTTTGACCAGTACTGGACCAATCATTTTATACACACTGGCTAAATCTTCCACACGATCAAGCTCCTACAAAAAGGATGTTTTTAGAAAACCAATACAAATGCTACAGAATTACAATACAAGTTATATGCAATGTCAAAAAACACAATCATGAAAGTTAACTCAATATGCCTCAGACAATAAGGTAACACTTATGTGGGATTTATAATTTACGAATCAGATTCATCTGGTATTTAAAGATCAAAGTAGATGTATGCCAACTGTGTGTATAAGATTTCATAAGTATATTTTCCAAAATGATGCTTTAGAAATCTAACCAGTCCCATCGGACTGACTAAAACAAATGTCAGTTAGTCTGCTAGACTTTTAACCAGTCACAGACGGATGGGCATAATATATGTTAATTTCGAGCCCTGGAATAGTGTGTAAAACAGTTCTGTACATAATTTCCATGATGCTGACACACTAACAACACAAGATTAAAACAAATATATATCAAAGCAGTAAAAATGAACTTTAGTAGCATATAATCTAATTTCACTTGTAAAATGCAATTTGGTTGGTTGACTTGAATTTAACAACATTCTTTATGTTGCATATAAGTCGCACCACGTGACATCCTAGGATTGACGTCACAGTGCATCTCATCTGCCCCCTTCATTTCCATTTTGTTCAGCATCACCACAACAATATTGGATAGCCTCATAAAAGATTCATATTTTCATTATAATTGTTTTATATCAAATTAAATTAAATTTGTTTTTCTAAATTAAAGTAATATTTACTCATCAATATGACATACAGTAAATTGAGAAAGCTTACGATCTTTTACGTGAACTGGCCCAAATTACTTTCTATCATATACAATGAGTAAAAGTTACTTCCATTCCTTAGATTAACATGCCTATTTCTTGCAGGATTTGTAAAATGTATACACAATACAGATACAAAGGAGCAATTTTCAAAGTAATTAATGCAAATGTTCAAAGGACATCCAATTTCTGAATAATTTCTGAATTCCTCAGGTTTCAATCGATACTTTATTTGCAATTCCCTAAAAGAAAAAAAAATGTCCGTTAATCTCTTTCCCTAACAGATGCACTGCTGAATAAATAAATGTAGTGTAGCAGGTAGCTTTAGAGGATGTAAACTATGACAATTTTATAAGATTTAGGGGTGATTTGGAATCAATCTCCAAATTAGGTCAACACAACCAACCTGCTATAAAGAAGAAACACTTCAACTGTTACTTCACTTTAACTGCACACAGCTTTAAAAAACTTTTCCTACCTCTTTCACCAAAGAATTTTCATTAAACTGGGCATCCAGCTGTTGTCTTAGATTCACATGCTTTTGATAATCTGAAAAACATTTTTAAAAATCATCAATCATGGATGAATTTAGTGCTGTATTGAATGAAAAATTAGATTAGTTTGTTTTGAGAAATGGGTGTCATCCATTGTTAAGTTCTACTTGGATAGACAGATGCAGTCTATTCATGGCCATCATGTTTTGCAAGAGACACAACAAAAGTAATGGAGACATGCAGATGCCATTGTTACTTCCATGCAATCCTGAAGGAAAACGCTTATATCTGCACCCAGGGGGCACATAATTATAGGTTATAGACTTTGTATGGGAAAAATATGACGACCGAGTTTTTTGGCGCGTAGACGGACCGAGCTTGCGACGTCCGTTCGCGACAAAAAACGAGGTCGTCATATTTCCCATACAAAGTCTATAACCTTTTTATTATATACTTTCAATTTCATTTAGAAACTAACAATAATTTTATTTTTAACAATAACTTTATTGGTTTAACTGAGTAAAAGATGAAAAACAAGAAAAATTTGAAAATTAACGGCGTAGAAATTTGATTGTGACGTAATGTTTCCGGGCCAGAATGTTTCCGGGCATATATCGTGTGATATATGCCCGCAAACTTTTAAAGAAAAAAGAAGAGATGAAATTGAAAGTATATAATAATGTTGTGCACATCTCTTTTTAAATGTTGATGTTTGGGAATACTTCGAGAATCTAAATATCTTTCCACTGTACATGTATGTTTTGATTTTAATAAAAAGTAAACTACTAAGTGTTCACGGATTCAATCTGATTAAAATTACACAAATAGAGTGTATAATAGAGGAGTGGAATATTTACAAGACAAATTTTTATTTCATTGACCCAGATTATGAGATGTCTGTACCATCATTGAATGGAATCTCCTGCCACAAAATATAGTTATAACAGAAACAGTGGATACTTTCAGGGATCAATCTTACTCATGTTTAGTCATTTCCTTTCTTCAATCACATTCTTTCTAAATCACATTTTGCATTATATTATAGTTAAAAATCTTTTTGTATTGTATGCACACAAGCAAGTAATCTTCATTTTATGAAGTTTTGTTGACAAATTGAACAGGAAAGGCTTAAATACAACCTACTATACTATTACAGTCTTCAAAATTTGCTGGTGGTCCAAAGACCGAAACCAGTAAATCGGGTTTGGGCTTCTTAAAATATTTAAAGTGCAGGTTTTTTGGGCTTGTGCTTCTCAACTTTAATTCTAAATTAATCGGATCATGTCCAATATTTTCAAACCGACATTTAGAGTGACATTTTCTACCAAGTTGACAGCCCAGCGAATTTTTTATCGGCCTTCCCGTCTGACAGCATCAACAGTTTTCAACATCTCTTGTTTTGAAAAGCTGACAGTAATACTGAATGGTTCTCAAACTCAGGACAGTACATGCTATTGCCAAATATAGCTTTTAAGAGAATACAACTTCATAACCATTGCTTTATGGTCATGAGGCCAGGCTGAATTTATAAACAAAAGGACAGAATGTTGGTTCCACAAATTACAATGACAAACAAGGATTTATCTAGGTTGTTTTTACTACCAGTAAAAGTACCTTTCCCCTTTGGCAACAAATGGATATTTCCCCTTCCACAGATAAAAAAAATCCCCATCATTTGTAGAAACTTCACAAAATTGTATAATTTTCAACAAAAATCATTTTTTTTTAATATTCTAAGTCATTTTCTACAATTGTGAGACTTACAATATAGATAAAATGAGTAATCAATCACTTTATATGGCTGTTATAATCTGTGGATATTATATTCCATGGATGTCCCCCATCCCCTGGAAGCTCATGACTACATTCTCAAAAATTCCCCTTAAATATAAAATGGGTGGTAGCATCTAAATGATGGATAAAACCCTGACAAAGCAGCAGCAAATTTTGTAACTTACATTGCAAAAGCTACACAAAATAGTATCCAAGAGAAGATAAAGAGAACAGATTCTTTAAAGTTTCACATGTAATCACTAATGGGTTAACAAGCTTTACGGGTCAAGAACTGAAATATATCGATATATCTGTACAAATTTGTCTAGAATGACTGCTCTTTAGAAAGATATTTTCATTTACAGTCCTCAAGTTTTCGATGACCAGTATGGACTTATCAGAAGATGAAAGAAAGCTACTGGTATACAATATTCATGTATGAGAAAATACTGAATAAAATATAAAACTTGAAATAAGTGTTTGCTTCCAAATCCAATGGACCTATAGGTTTGTGCTCAACTGCTCAATATATAGTCGTAATAATGAGTGCTCTAATAAAAATTACGTGAAGATTGTTTATACCTGAACTAGTTTAGTGATATTTGTAAGTAAAATTTAATTACATTAATGTCACCATAAACTTGCAACTGGCCCCATACCAATCCTGATCCATTCCGATTCTAAAATACCTCGAGGAAATGCGGGCTAAAACTCGTGGTTACACAGCGAACTTTTGTACGATATATTTCACCGAGAAAATTGCGGTTCTACTACATAGAGTTTAGATGGAATGAAAATGAATGTTTTGGTCTATATTGTTTAAATAATTTTTTCATTACCTTTTTGAACAGCTTGGAATTTTTCAACTTCTGTTTGAAGCTTTTTCTGGATTTCTGCCATTCTGTCGGTAAACAGTGTGCCTATGATACGACAAAGGCGATTGGCTCTTGGAGATTGCAACATCCAATAAAATTTCACAGCGCTGAGGACTAGAATTGTCTCTTATTGAAAAGAGTTCCCAAAACAATGACAGGACGTGTGTTATCAAGGATTTTTTCAAAAGTATTTAACTCTGTTTGTCAAACGTTGTTAAATATAAAGGGTTTTTTCTTTAGAGTAAAGCTTATGATATTGTAATGATTTGGGCTGAATGGACCGTAGATATCAGGGCAGTGGTGAGAGCACCTGAGTAGTAATGCAAGGGGTCCTGGTTCGATTCTATTCTCTTTAGCGAAGTGGATATGCCTTTCCATTTCTCTAAAGAGAATAGGTTCCATTCATGATCCAGTCACAAATTTCCTCCTTTTCTATTACATTTGGTGCCATTAATTGTAATTTGACCTGCACTCTTGGGCTAGTTGCAAGTTGTTCTTCCAAGGACAAAAGAACCTACAGGTTATGCATCTTCAAGAGAGAAGACAATTTAAGAGGGATGGGATGTAATGGTATGGGCTATATAGACCGTGAATAACGGTCCATATAGCTTAGTGCTTAGATCACCTGACTAGTAAAGCAGTGGTACTTGGTTAAATTTCCGGTCCAGCCCAAAATGTTCTTTCCTATACTACAATATGTTGTGGTAAATTTTAGATGAGATAAGTTAAATATACAACTTAGAACTGGTCTGAGCACCTGTAATCTGCCAGAGTGTCACATTAGGGTACTAAATGAAGAACTAAAGGTTGGCAGGGATTTTTTAAGGTCTGTAGAGGGGACAAAATAAAGCCCCATTCCCAATGCTAAAAACAGGTATTTTTGCTTTGAAATTCCCAAACAATGAAAACAAATCAAAGTAGGTTAGCCTTATTGTTCATATATCTTCTTCACAGACCCACAGATTACAATTTTTGCTTCAACATTGTAAAGTAATCCTAAATTTTTGGCCTCTGCTTATTTGAATGAGGTAAGCTTTGACCAAATTGAAAGTCAGAAGGAGTCCAATAATACCTTAATGCACTCTGGTTTGGTTTTCTCCCTACTTTTTTGTAGGGAACATATTTCCCAATTTCAAACAAATATCGCAATTTTTCCCAATTGAAAAGGCCCATGCCCTTGACATCAAGACCTTGAAAAAAACCTGTTCTGTTTTTATGAACCTGGTGATATTTGTAACCTGGATTATATAGGTTTTATGGGATTTTGTTGCACAATAAAGGTGCTATATGAGTTAGAATTATTAATATAGCATGCAAAGCATTATCTTCATTTTAAAAATCTATCTTTAAAGTACTGTTCTAAATTTATCTGAAACATGTATATAAAATGATAGATTTTAAAAACTAAAAGATGAATATCCAAAATTAATGTATTTCAAAATATTGTTTTACATTTGTCTTTAGAACATTACAAAGTCAGATAAGTATGGCATAACCATAGTACACACCAGAAAATCTAATATGTTTAACTTGTACTATCACTTTTATTTTGCAATAAAAGCTTTATAATTCTGGTTCCAAATATCACTTTACATGATGAATATGATAAAATTATTTATATGAACACCATATACAAAATAAACCTATAGTTCTTCATTTAGTGTCATGTGTGACATATATGTAAATTATTCTCACCAAAGAATGGTTATAAGATCCATATTTTCCCTGCTTTTGTTGTGTTCTAGTGCATAGGTTTTCTGTGATCTGGGCTGAAATTTGGACCAACATTTTCACTGCAGGTGTCAGTCCAAATATCTAGCTGATCCAAATCTCGGCCAAGTTTAGGGTTTGACAATTTTTACAAATCACTTTTGGTTTTCAACTATGAAGATTGCAAGTATGGTAATATAGATACTGGTAGGTAGGGTGAAATGATAGGGCACCTTTATGATTCAATATGAATCATGATACCATAGTCTTGATTTAATTAGTTTCAATTCAATTCCATAACATGCAATAAATATCTATTACCGTGATCATGTAGATTATTATTAAACTATTATATTTTAATGCTTTCGATTTGTTTATTGCCATATACAATTAAATATTTACACAGGAAGATAATATGTGCCTAGATGTGTTATTTTATTGAATTAATTTAATGGATTAGATCAAGAAAACCAGTGTTCACATACTGGAAATTCATATAAAAAGTGAAGGTGACAAACCGATCAATCTCGTAAATCCTATATGTTGAGGGGACATTTTTCAACATTACCACACAATTTGCTGAGTGTTCAGTGTCCATTTTTAAAACATGCTAATTGAACCTAAACATTCACCACTCGGAGAGCCTGTACTGAGAAGAAATGTGTAAAAAAAAAAATTATCAAATCAGAATTGACCTGGAATGAATTGAAAATCGAATTGAAGACACCGAATCGCATTTCAACTGCATCGTGATTTATTGTTTCATCCTACTCGTGACCAAAAAGCTTGAATGTGTCACTCTGATTTCCATTTTCTACTTTTTAAGCTCCATGAAAATATTAATAAAAATCAATGTCAAGGAATGAAATGTAGCCTGCAACTTGTATTCTGAGGTGAGGCATGAATAGTGTTGTAATGTTGAAGATCACATGACTGTGGCTGTCAACTGTGATATCTCAAAGTAGATGTCAGTCAGCAGTGGGGAGGGGGGGGGGGTATTAATCCAATTACAATACTTCAAATCTATAACCCAATATGAATGAGCTCAATGGGAGGTATTATTGGACCCATTAGGACAGGTCTAGTTTGCAATGAATTATAGATAGAATGTTACACAAGTGTATTGTTTTTTAACTTTATTTATCAAGGACCTAAGCCATACCACCTGCAGCTGTGGAAAAAGTCAAGTGTGGAATGGACAAATAGTTCTTTTTCCAGGCAAAATCAAGTGCTTCAGGAATATTCCTAACAGATCAATTAGCAAAGTTCATGAACCTCCACATAAATTCAGAAATGCTCCAAGAACAAAACCATTGGTTTATCCAAATAGTCTGGCATTGAATATCTTCCTATCTGTAAGTATTCCACAGTGTGTGACTAAAGGTATGGTAACTAGTCCTAATCTAATGTTACTTGCCCAGACTCTTCATGACAATACAATGAAAATTTATCAGTAAATTGGTAATTTAAATTGTGTATTTCAATCTTCTCATTGACTTTCTCATCTGTCCTTAGTCAGATTGGTATGGGAAACAAATGTAAATTGCAGTCTTTATTAGACCATTTGGGCTTGTGCTAGCTGTAGAACTGTAGCTCATTGGGATATTTTGTATTGTATTTCCCCCTGAGAACTGCCATTCTGTAGCTATAAACTAGTGTTTACCAACAGTTACTAGTTTGATGCAATTCTTATTAGTGTTCTAGATTCAGGCTGGTCAGCAGTACACCCTGATTCCATTGGTTGAAGACAATCATTTTCTGTTTGGTCATTCTACAACACACAATTTCTAGCTCAATTTGAACTTTTCTAATTCATTTTTTTTCATCTGCCTATGTCACATTTTCAACTTCTTATCAAGAACCAATGAGCCAATTTTGATCAGATTTGGTTGACAGCATCCTTTGGCAAAGGGGTTTCAAGTATGTTCAACTATGCTATCTCCCTCATGTAGTGCACATGTAGCTTCAAAATTGTCCATGTACATCATGACCCCTGTTGGTCTGGAGTCTGGGCAGGGTCAGAAGAGGGGTTATGTATCATATTACATGTTTAGGAACAATTTTGATAAAAACTGTAGAATATTTACATTTCCAATGTTTTGCCTTTGATAATATCCATACAAATTTTGTATGTACATGTAAATAACGAATGGTATATATATGTTTAAGCCATAACCATAACACGATTCTGATTCATCAATGTAAAACAGTAGACGGATTTATATAAGTGCTAGCACTTGTTTCCGAATCCTGTTTCATTTTGCACCTGTTTGTATGTTTCATGCAATGTTTCATTCAAAAAATATAGTTTAAACCAAATTGTAAAGATAGCCATTTCCTCATGAACATGCTGCAGTTGTAAACGATGTACAAATGTTGTATGTCTACTGGCTGGGAATTCTAAACAGAAATGAAAGTAAAATGTAAAAGATACAGTAAGAAATGAAATTCATTTTTGAAAGTACATGAAGGTATGAACTGCAATGCTTCATGCTAGAATATTTTTTATAGCATGTTTGTGCTTTTTAGCTCACCTGACCTTTTCTGAGCATTTGTCCGTTGTCTGTCGTCATTGTATACTTTTCACATTTTCTTCTTTTTCTCCAGAACCACTGGGTCAATTTCAACCAAACTTGGCCAAAAGCATTCTTAGGTGAAGCACTTTCAAGTTTGTTCCAATGAAGGGCCATACTTTCTTCAAAGGGGAGATAATCACAAAAATGCAAAATTAGGGTGGGGTCATTTAAAAATCTTCTTCTCAAGAACCACTGGGCCAGGGGAGCTGAAATATATATGAAAGCTTCCTGACATAGTGCAGATTCAAATTTGTTCAAATCATGGCCCCCGGGGGTAGGATGGGGTCACAATAGGGGATCAAAGTTTTACATAGAAATATATAGGGAAAATCTTTAAAAATCCTTTTCTCAAGAACCAATGAGCCAGAAGAGCTAAGATTTACATGAAAGTTTCCTGACAAAATGCAAATTTAAGTTTGATCAAATCATGGCCCATGGGAGTAGGTTGGGGTCACAATAGGGGAACAAAGTTTTACGTGGGAATAAATAGAGAAAATCTTTAAAAATCTTCTTCTCAAGAACCAATGGGTCAGAAGAGCTGACATTTACATGAAAGCTTCCTGACATTTAGTACAGATTGAAGTTTGTTAAAATCATGGCCCCCGGGGGTTGGATTGGGCCACAATAGGGGATCAAAGTTTTGAATAGAAATATAAAGAAAATCATTAAAAATCTTCTCAAGAACCATTGGGCCAAAGAGGTTGACATTTATATGAAAGCTTTATGACATAGTGCTGATTCAAGTTTGTAAAATAATGGCCTCCAGGGGTTGGTTTTGGCCATAAAACGGACTAAGGTTTTACATGCAAATATATATAGAAAGTCTTCAGATAAGGGGCAAGGTGACTCAGGTGAGTGATGTGGCCCATGGGCCTCTTGTTAAAAGTATGATGGCAGGAAGCATTGCAGTTCATACCCCCATGTATTTTCAAAACTTTAATTGAACCACAAAGATACAATTGAAATTGTTTCAATAATATCTGTAATATTAATAATTAAGCACTGAAATCTTCTGTGGATATCTGTAATATTGTGATTAAGCACTGAAATCTTCTGTGGATATCTGTAATATTGTAATGAATCACTGGAATCTTCTGTGGATATCTGTAATATTGTAATTAAGCACTGAAATCTTCTGTGGATATCTGTAATATTGTGATTAAACACTGATATCTTCTGTGGATATCTGTAATATTGTGATTAAGCACTGAAATCTTCTGTGGATGATATCTGTAATATTGTGATTAAACACTGAAATCTTCTGTGGGTGATATCTGTAATATTGTGATTAAACACTGAAATCTTCTGTGGATATCTGTAATATTGTGATTAAGCACTGATATCTTCTGTGGATATCTGTAATATTAATAATTAAGCACTGAAATCTTCTGTGGATATCTGTAATATTGTGATTAAGTACTGAAATCTTCTGTGGATGATATCTGTAATATTGTGATTAAGCACTGAAATCTTCTGTGGATGATATCTGTAATATTGTGATTAATCACTGAAATCTTCTGTGGATGATATCTGTAATATTGTGATTAAGCACTGAAATCTTCTGTGGATGATATCTGTAACATTGTGATTAAGCACTGAAATCTTCTGTGGATGATATCTGTAATATTGTGATTAAGCACTGAAATCTTCTGTGGGTATCTGTAATATTGTGATTAAGCACTGAAATCTTCTGTGGATGATGTCTGTAATATTGTGATTAAGCACTGAAATCTTCTGTGGATGATATCTGTAACATTGTGATTAAGCACTGAAATCTTCTGTGGATGATGTCTGTAATATTGTGATTAAGCACTGAAATCTTCTGTGGATGATATCTGTAACATTGTGATTAAGCACTGAAATCTTCTGTGGATGATATCTGTAATATTGTGATTAAGCACTGAAATCTTCTGTGGATATCTGTAATATTGTGATTAAGCACTGAAATCTTCTGTGGGTATCTGTAATATTGTGATTAAGCACTGAAATCTTCTGTGGGTATCTGTAATATTGTGATTAAGTACTGAAATCTTCTGTGGATATCTGTAATATTGTAATTAAACACTGAAATATTCTGTGGATATCTGTAATATTGTGATTAAGTACTGATTTTAAATCTTTTGTGGGTGTTGTGTATGCTATTGTGATTAAGTACTGATTTTAAATGTTTTGTGGGTGTTGTCTATGATATTGTGATTAAGTACTGATTTTAAATCTTTTGTGGGTGCTGTCTATGATATTGTGATTAAGTACTGATTTTAAATCTTTTGTGGGTGTTGTCTATGATATTGTGATTAAGTACTGATTTTAAATCTTTTGTGGGTGTTGTCTATGATATTGTGATTAAGTACTGATTTTAAATCTTTTGTGGGTGTTGTCTATGATATTGTGATTAAGCCCTGAAACTTCACACAAAGATTCCTTGTAAAATGTGTCTGCCATTCAAAAAGCACAAATAAAATTTATACAACTTGAAGCAGATTAAATTCAATTAATCTTCTTGTTTTTATACGCCCGTCTTAAGACGGAACGTATTATGGTATGGCGTTCATGTTCGTCCGTCTGTCCGTCCGTCTGTTAGCTTTTTCGTGTCCGACCCGTAACTTAAATACTACAAGGCCTAGAATCATCAAACTTTGTCTGTAGATACATCTTGGGTAGAAGGTGTGTCGCACATTAAAACCAGGTCACTGTGACTTTTCATTAAGAAGATATGGCCATATATGGCAAAAACTTGTCCGGCTCATAACTTGAAAACTATTAGACCTAGAATCACCAAAATTGGTCAACTAATGCATCTTAGGTAGAAGGTGTGTCGCATCCTACTTTAAGGTCACTGTGACATTTAATTAAGGTGATATAAAAAAAAATGTTTTAATGGGTACAATCTATACTGTTAACAATATGTGACGGGCGTATCATGTGCCGTGGCGGTGCACTTTATTAATCTATGTACTAAGGATGTAATTCATGTAAGCATTTTGATCCGTGATATCTTGTACAGCTACAATGTATGTGTATTTAAGCTTTCTGTGTTTTGTTTCAGTTGATGCCATGTTGTGCAATAGGCATTGCTTTCTTACAATATCAAAGGAAACAGAAACTCCTTGAACTTACAAACAGAGTTAAGGAACAGACTGGAAAGCCTCCAACTCCTGTATCCAGACTGTAAGTGATTTTGAATGCATTATCAACTTGAGTTTTTATCTCTACCATCTTTGAAAACTAATAGTGTGATCTGAATAAATCATGTCCTCAGTGACAATTAATAGAAATGATATAATTTATACATCCTGCATGATTTCTTATAATGAACAATGAGCACTTTAGCAAATACATGTATGTAGAACTGACGCCCCTTGGGTATGGGGATGTAGACTCCAGAAAGAAAAGAAGTTGAGAATTCCCGGAAGGAAACAAGTTGGGAAGCCGAGGATATGCTTTGTGTGTTGTTTCGAGTCCCATTTGAGACTTTTTCACCCATGTAGAGACATCACCAGCTTCATTAGATAAAGTGCAAGAAAATTTGACCTATGCCTGGTGCTTAAGGCTGTCACACCAATGCATACGGGGACAATTTTTTAAGGTCATATCTGTAAGACCTGTGACTTAACACTTTAATTGCTGGATAATGAGTTGGCAAAGGAACAGTCACTACCCATGTTAAACGTCTTGGGTTTGATAGAGGATTGAAATCCTGTACTTTCTGATTGCAAAGTGAGTACTCCAACCATCATGACATTACTAAATATTGTGAATGCTTAATATTCTTTACAACAAGAAATTGGCAGCTTAATGCACACTTAAAATTGTGGCGTCGGTGGCCGAGTGGTTAGGCCGTCAGACTCTTGACCGAAAGGTCGTGGGTTCGAGTCCTGGCCGCGGCAGGTCTGACGTTGTGTCCTTGGGAAAGGCACTTTACATGAATTTCCTCACTCCACCCAAGTTTAAAAGGGGTACCTGGCTATAGACAGTGAAAGATATTGTTAGAATGTTAGTGCTCTAGCGCTTGTAATGGCAGCTTGCACTGTATGCTTCCTAGGAGGCTGAGAAAGTTCTAGATTGATATAAGGTCTGCCGGGGTAATAATGTACATGGATAATTGTAAAGCTGCTTTGAGCAGCATACGCTGGATAAGACGCTATATAAAACCAATCATTATTATTATTATTATTATACATGTACATGTAAGTACCTTGTGCATTAATTGTGAATGTAGGTATGGTATTTTACATGTACAGTCAAACTTTGTTATCTTAAACTCGATGGGACTGAGAAAAAACTTCCAAGATATCTAAAGATTCGAGATATCAAGGGTAAAATGTTTAAAGAATAAGTGGTTGGGACTTATGAATCACTTAAGAATATCCATAGTATACGAGATATCAGTTTTTCAGATACCAAAGTTCAACATTACTTACAAAGATTTTTTTTCCATAGAAAGCATCCTATTTTGTCTGCCAGTTTTAACTTTGTTTAGGCATTAAGTTTGTTACTAAGAAGGACAAAATGGTGCTGACCCAAGGTCATTTGTACAAGGTCAAAGTGAATGAATTTTTGTGTATACCATAACTTCCTGAATAAAATAGATTGAATGTTAATTCATGCAGGGACATTAGACAGGGTAACAGGAGGAGTATGACAGAAACAAATCCAATTTCCCGCAGGACATGGAATACCGTAACAGTGGAAGTCCTTAACTGTCTAGTTATAGTTACAAATGACAAATATGTTTGGTTTTGACATTTATTTACAAATATAGCTTTGCCAAATGTACATTTATTTATCTATTTCAAATAGGAAGAATTTGGAGTCTACAAGTCAAAGCAATAATCAGTAAACAATCAATCTTCTGCCTAAATTGTGAAATTCATATCATCTAGGGAAGGAAGTCCACTAATCTCAAAGATGGGTTAAAAGGTCAATATTGTGAGAGCATGTCGTACATGTATATATACAGAAATTACACATTCTACATTTGTCATTCTCAGTTATTTTTTATAAAGAGTTGTTGAACAGCAAACAGTTTTAAGGGCTGCTTGTTCTGTACATTATGATAATTCAAGAATCAATAGGCATGCATTTTTGTGCACATGTTTTTTCAGAGTTAATGAATCAGATCAAAGGAAATATGAATTTTCATTTGTGGAATTAGAGGGAGAATTTGATCATGAACGTGAAGTACTTGTGGGATACCGAGCTAGTTTATTGCCAGAATTAGCACCGAAGGGGACTCGATGGCAGAAGGGGGCTCACATAATCACACCGTTTAAACTTAAGGCCACTGGGTAAGTTTTCTAAAGATAGTTTGAATAAGGTTAACTGAGCAAAAAACTCAGATGAAAAATGTGTGACATCCAATTGCAGTCTGTATATGCATATTCATATTGTTCACTTCTCCAGCCACTCTTGATTTTTATATTTACTAAGCTTTTCATCGAAGACCTCTTATGAAGGCCCAGTCCTTTATCAAAGGTAATTCAAGAGGCATTAGGATAAAAACCAAATTTCTATCTTTGTTAGAGATAGTCTGTTTTGCGATACAGTTAACTCTCGATAAACCGCCACCTTTTGTTCTTTTGAATTTATGACATTGTAACAAATTTGGCAATGAATTTAATTTCCACCATCTTGGGGAGAAAGAGTTACTTTTCTTGTATATTTAAGAGTTATATTTCCTTTATGTACAGATGTAATGTAAAAATATCTCGTAATTATTTTTCCAAATTTCTCTAACATGATTAAAATAGTTTTATTAATAATAAGGCTTCATTTCAAAACAATACACAAAACAAGACACAAATAAACAGTATGTTTCAAGTTATTTAAGTAAACCTTGTCCAGTGTCGGTACATGTATTTAGCGCACGGCGAGCCTGTTTCCTGGTAGATGAGCCGTCATTAACTACATGAAGATCAGCGAGTATTTTCAAAGCCAAATTTTTTGCAGCCAAAATATCACTCATTGTCTTCCTTTTTATGGAGTTTTCCCATAAAACAGTAGAATAATTGGAGATTTCCTGCTGTGTACATTTCGGATGGTTTCCGTGGTATGCAATAATTTGCTTATTTTCTGAGAAATTCAACAGAAACCTCTTTCATGGCAAAGCCATAGCTAAACTGAAATATTTTTCATTCAGAGGTAAAAACAACAAGACTACGGTTCATGTTAAGGTAGTACTCTACATCGTCATAATGACTGACTTCCTTTAAAGGGACTGATTCACGATTTCCCCCAAAACTTTGTTTTTCACTTTTAATGATCAAAATCTACTGTCTAATGTGTTTGAAAGATTTCACATGAAAATTAAGGTTATACATTATCACAGAAGCTCATTATAGAGAGTTTATTATTTGTTTTGTAAACAAAGATTGCGGTATGCTATTGTTTACGAAATTTTCAAAAGAAATGGATATCGATCTAAGTTTATTATATCTTTCACATTTCAAGCATTTTTGGGGGTAAAATTTTTCATCTAAAAGTTAAAATTTGTAACTATGCAAAATTAAGATACATTATATTATAAAATAAAATTTTCACTTGTTTGTTTGTTTACATATAAAGACTCGAGTCTTTGTTTACATAACACAGATTTAAGGCTAATATATTGCTTTCATTCTTGCATTCAGAAGGTCAAAATTTTGGCTGTCAACATTAAATGAGTTATAATTTTAATCTTTAACATAAAAAATGAAAAATATTTTTATCAAAAATCGTGAACCAGTCCCTTTAAAACATGGATGAAAAAATAGATATCAGCAATATTAGACTTTTCCTTTTCCATTTAAATACCTAGCCGAGTAGCTCAGTAGGTTAGAATACCGACTACTGAACTCTAGGTCGCAGGTTCAAGTCCAGCAGGGGTTTTAAATTTTTTTCAGATTACCTTCTATTAAAACTGTATTTTTGACAAAATAAAGTAGATTTAAAAATTTTCAACTTCACAATATTGTTGTACATATCCTCCACTTTTCATCTACATCAAATTTCTCTAGTGTAGCATACCTCCTTAAGTAATTATTTTGTTTATTTGATACTGGGTATCTCCTGTCCAAGTATACGCAGGAGATCGATAATGACTTATTTTCCGCATCACTGATCACGTGTAGCCATTGCGGTTTATCAAGATAATTAATGCTCTTATATAGACTTTTGTAATAAAAAGTCTGTGGCAAACGACGATAGCGAATTTGGCGTTTTAACGAGAATTTTAAGTAATAGGAAAAACGTTCTTAGAAATATGCGATGTTATAACAAAATTGTCGATGAATTGAGTGGCGATAATTCGAGAATTAACTGTATTTACTCACAATTCGGTATATTCATTTTGGAATATTTAATTGTATTTGTCACCCTTTCTTTCAGGGATGTTATTCTTGTAAACCGCGGTTGGGTGCCAATGGAGTGGCTTGACCCCAAGAAGAGAACTGCTGGACAAATTACTGGTACCGTCAAAATTACTGGTCTGCTTAGGGCGACAGAAATGGTCAGTTTCAATATTGATTGAAGTTGAATACCTCATTTTCCTGCCATTACTTTCAGAAATTTACATATGTATAAACAAGAACTGTTTCATATGACAATTGGATTCTACATACTATATACTTCGAAATTTTTTCATCTTCAGAAAAATCCATTTGACTTCCGACCAACTCAGGACTCATTAAATGAGAAATTTTTCAGCTATTTTGATGTAGAAACCATTGCTGGCTATTTAGGAACGAAGCATGTGTGTGTAGATGTTGATCTGGGTATGAGCTAACATTTTTGACAATTTATTGTTCACTGTGGAGATTTTGCATGATTCATTTTTAGTTGAGTTTACTCAGGTGACCTATTGCAATTGGTTTTTGTCCGTCGTTGAGCGTTAACAATTGAACATTTTTAACTTCTTCTTAATAACTACCAGTCCAATTCTTTTCAAATATGGTATGCAGCATCATTGGGACAAGGGGAACATAAATTGTAAATTTCAGGATTCCAGCACCCCCGGGGCCCTAATGGCGGGGCGCAAACTTTCCAAAATTGACCAATTTTCAAAACTCTTCTTCTCAAGAACCACACACATGTAAGAAAAACTAAATGCATAGTGATGTAGAGCAGGAAGGCCTCTACCAAAATTGTAAATTTCATTATCTCCAGGGTAGGGGTTGTAACCCCAGGGCAGGGCAAACTTGTTATATTTTGTTTATGTGTAAAACACTTAAATAACATTTTATTTACTGGTTTTGATACTAAATTGAAACTAAATGGATAGAGCAGATAGTCTTTTTGATTTTCCCCAGAGTAAGGGTTTTGACCCCAGGGTGGGGCCAAACTTAGTATATAGTATTTATGTGTAAGTTTGCTGATATTGTATAAAATCTAAATGCATACTTAGGAATAGCAGAAAAGGATTTACAAAAAATGGTTTATTTCACAACCCAGGATTATGACTTTAGGATGAGTCCAAATTAGTCATATATTTTGATGTTTTAATTTAATACACCTATTCTTTAAAGATTTCATCAGTTTATGCACTTTTGAGGGCAGTGAAGTTTTAAGAACACATCTTGTTTTATACTGTTGCTGAACATTGGAATTTAGCTTAGATATTCAGAACAGGAAATTTTTTCTAGATTTCATAGCCCATGGAAGTAGTGATACTTTTTCACTAGTATTCAGGTGACCGATAAGGCCTGTGGGCCTCTTGTTATTATGATTAGATTGTTTGTAGATTAGATAGTTATTAGGAACTGGAATGTCAAACTTTGCATTTATTGTTTCCAGAGAGCTCCATCTGGGGCGGACCTATAGGTGGGCAAACAAAGATAATGCATCGAAATACGAAACGAGACGAGACCCTTGTTTTGTGAGTATAGACTCTATTTGTTCATCGATTTCGCTACAGTCATGTACTCAAATATTTATTAAAATCAAAATTTATGAAATTCATGTCCTACTGCTATAGAATATTCCAACTATATGTCTTGAAATATGAATAAGCTCTGCAGTGATTATTAGTCCCATTGCGACAGGTCTACTTTGACGTAGTGGTTAAAAAAAAAATTAGCAATTCGGTGACAAGAAATTTACAGCAGTTTATGCATTACAACATTGGTTCCAGTCTATTTATTTTAATAGAACTGAACTGCAAAAATTATGAGGCCTATTATACAAAAATATGAAAAGTCCAGTATTTTGAATACTGTATAAGTGGTATTTTTAGTGAGACACACATTTAGCGATTTTTCCATAAATGATGGGATATATATTTAGCAAGAGATAATTTTAGCGACTCTATAATTCCAAGAAAGATAGCTATTACCTCTGATACGGAATAAATATTAGCAATATTAAATTTTTGCTATTTCAACACTGCCACTAATAATGCCATTATTAAATCCTTGCTAAAAATTCTACTTTTACACTATATTTCATTTGTATGTAAAGTTTTGAATATATGATTGTATTTGCTTATCATTTCTGTAGATTTGCAAAACGTGTTTTTGTTGTAAGATTCCTAGCTCACCTGAGCTCTAAGCTCAAGAGAGCTTTTCTGATCACCCATTCTTTGTATTCTGTTTATCTGTAACTTTAATACACATTTTCAAGTTATCTTGAACCACCAGGCCAATTTCAACCAAACTTGGTACAGAGCATCTTTGGATAAAGGGGATTCATAATTGTTCAAATTAAGGGCCATGTTATGAGAGGTGGAAAGTGTTAAAAGACATTAATACGAAACAAATAGCTTATTTTAAAAAAAAACAAACCAAAAATTAAAACTTAAAAAATCAACAGACTTTGTTGCAAAATGAACAATCACTGATGAGAATATACAATTTTAATAGGTCTTCTTCACAAGAACCACTGGCTATGATTAGTCATATTAATATGCAAGCATTCCAATGTAGTGTAGATTCATATTTTGGGGCCAGGATAGAGCTAAATAAGGGATTCAAAGTTTTATATGATAATGCATGTATGTAGGAATTATTTTATAATCCAGCAGGACCACTCTAAATTATACGAAAATGCAAAGATTCACAAGTTGTGTGGATTCAAGTTTTTAAAAAAAAAATTCACAATCACGGACTGAAGAAACAAACAGGCATATTTTATTTCAACAATTATCAAAACTTAATTTCTCTGTAAGATCAAAATCAATCATCGATAAAGAATGAATTTATTTCATATTGTATTATATTGAGAAAAAATCTTTTAAATTTTTCTCCAGAACACCAAGGCCTTGTTAGTAATATTGCATGATATTCCAGCAGTCCTTGTTTTCCCTGCTCTCAATTTTGTATTCTTTATAGAATTTATGAGATTGATCAATGTTCAATGTCTTCATATTTTTCATTGAAGCATCATTATGTTGTGTGGATTCCAGTTAGATTATCATCCTTAAGCCTTGGGTGGGGATCACAATATTGAGTCAAATGTTTTTATGGTAATAAAAAAGGTCAAATAAATCTTTTTAAAATCCTCTGTAGAACAGCAGGGCTTGGGTGACTCAGGTGAGCATTGTGGCCCATGGGCCTCTTGTTTTATAAAATGGGCCACAACTTTGTTTACATGATGGACAAGTTGTTTCCTTATCCTTATATATAATTGAATAACATTTATACTGTTTTATTTTCTCAGTTTCATGTTGGTGGGAATACTGGGCCTCTTCTGGTACACAAAGGTTTATCCTCAAAGAGCTGCCAAACGATATGTGGAAATGTATTATAAGAATAAACCATATGCTATCTAAAGATCAAAGAAATTTGAAATGGCTATGAATTTTTATCGTTTGTGCAAATCAGGAAAGTATTCTCTGTTTCAGTGCCTAATTTAGTGGGTTTTATATTTTAGTAACTTTGATGCAGTAGCGCCGGTTTATGGTTTACACTAAACCAAATTATGAAAGGCTTTATTTCATGTAGTAGTGCTAATTTTATGAATAAGCATCAGCATTAGTTCCAATTATTTTGAATTTTAGATATGCTGAATTGCACACACAGTACAAGCAGAATGTTGGGAATATTTTTGTTTGTTTGGTGTACATTGAACATTTTTCACTCAGTGTGAGACAGTACCATCTATACATATAGGTGAAGTACCAGAACTTTAGATCCATGCTTAGCGCCCAGGGTCGCAGCAGGAAGGGTTCTTTAACTGCCAAGGACACGAAATCTCCGTTTTTAAGGTCATATCCGAAAGACTTCTCTAAATGCTGGGAGGAGGAGAAATCACTACCTCTATCTACGTTTTAGGTTTCACGCGGTCATGGCACGAGCGGGGCTTCAAATTATGATCTCCCTGTTACGAAGCGAATGATCTACCACTGAACAGTCTGACTAAAGCCAGGGCTGGTTTTAGTCAGACTGTACCACTGAGCTACTGCGACCGGTTTTAAGAAGCTGACTAAAGCCAGGGCTGGTTTTAGTCAGACTGTACCACTGAGCTACTGCGACCGGTTTTAAGAAGCTAATTCAATTTATAAAATGTTGAAGTACCATAGTATACATATGACGCAAGCATGAATGTTATTGGATTTGGAGTTTCGGTGGATTGCAGAAATCAAACATGAAAGGAATGATGACTGATACTCCGGATTTATGTCACGTGATGATGCCGATTTTTTGCCTTGTGGTCATGCGGTGTCTGCAAAACGGATTGGGCCGAAATATACATCATACATAAATATTTGCAGTTGATAACTGCAAATATTTATGTAGGGTTGGTCATTTTATTCATGACGTAATCAAAAATGGCAGGTATCACTTACACTCTGAAGGAACAGATTTTGTATCGCAGCTTTTCTTCTTAAATCTTCGTAGACATCAAGTGAAGAAAATTTTAGGCATGTTGCTTCAAACATGCCACTGGACAGACGCAAATGGATTTTAAAACACCAAGTGTATATGATAATTATATTAATCACTCACTTTAACCGATGGTCTACTCATGATTTGCAAGAGAAACTATATTCTCGCTGGCCAATGGTTTTCTGCCCACTCCGCTCCCCATTTATGGACCGAAAACTCTTGGCTAGAAAATAATCTCCAGGGGATACATGTAGCAATTAACATTTCTTAAGGTGGCTCACTACACCCAGAAATAGTTTATCAAATCAGTACGAATTGATTTAATTATAAAAGATATGATGATATGCAATAAGTATATATACCAAAAAGGCAAAAAATATACAAATTTGGATAAAAAGATAATTTCAACACATATGAACAAAAGACTGGGGGATTTGAACTCGAGATCTACGGTTCATCAGCCCTATGCTTTAGCCACTGAGCTACGATGATAGACAAATTTAAACACATCGATCGATACAAATAGTTTCACAAAACATTTAAGGTAGTACTCTACATCGTCATAATGGCTGACTTCCTTTAAAAACATGGATGAAAAAATCGATATCAGCAATATTTGACTTTTCCTTTTCCATTTAAATACCTAGACGAGTAGCTCAGTAGGTTAGAATACCGACTGCTGACCAGTAGGTCGCAGGTTCGAGTGCAGCAGGGTTTTTAAAAAAATTTCAGATTTTCTTCTGCTAAAACTGTATTTTTTGAGAAAATAAAGTAAATTTGAAAATTTTCAACTTCAAAATATTTTTGTACATATCCTCCACTTTTCATCTACATCAAATTTCTCTGGTGTAGCACACCTCCTTAAATCGCCATCTTGTGACGAGGTGTCGTACAGGGTATAAGCTTTGGTGTAGTGAGGTACCTTAATGCATCTTCTTGCTGCAGAATTTTACACATAGATGTTATGAATATCTTTGTTTGACATAGTGGTATACCAATGGTACCATTGTTGAATTTCTCACCATTTGTATTCCAATCTCGTTCAGAATACACAGGGATAAAAATTTTACCATTGGCAGTTGGGTGATGGTACCTGAACGCACCCAATTGAGCTTGCTTTTATAACTTGCCGTACTCATTGTCATTCCACAGAATATTGGTGGCAAAAACTTGATATGAAATGTTTTTTATTAATATCTGATTAATAATAAATAAGAATGACACGTATCGACAACAGCAATTTTACTATGTTTAGATATCTTAAAACCTTTTATTCTGAACCTTTATAATGGTAGGAAATAATTCTCATTTCCCCATACACACTTTCGAACACAATCGCAAAAGTAGACAGTCCGCTCCTGCGGGGGACACCTCACTGCGTTCATAGGATTTTGCATATAAATTGCACACCTCGTGCCCTCATGGTTCTATGGAAGAAGATGTTTAGGTCACCTGAGTATGGTGTCCGGATAGGGTCATTTGCAAAAGCGTGACTGCGTGTTAGTCGCAACGCGCCGTCACGCCAACAAGCAATGCGTCCTCGCGCTCTCACGCCAACAAGCAACGCGCCCAAACTCCCCGTCGAGGCCTCATTACGTCACCTACGAATAGAATGGTTTGTGAGCAAACGAACTCTGGTGGAAGTTTGGCAACGCGCCTTCGCGCTAACACAACTTTACGCGCAAAGGTGAGTTGTGTTAGCGTGACTATGCGTTGCTTGTTGGCTCGAAGGCGAGTTGTGTAAAGTTGTGTTAGCGTGACTGCGCGTTGCTTGTTGACTCGAAGGCGAGTTGTGTAAAGTTGTGTTAGCGTGACTGAGCGAATGCGAGTTGTGTTAGCGTGACGGCGCGAAGCTTGTTGGCGCGAAGGTGCGATGCTTGTTGGCGTGACGGCGTATTGTGACTAACGCGCAGTTACGCTTTTGCAATTAGCCCTATCCGGACACCATACCTGAGTCATTCAGGTTACCTATTGCATTTGGTTGTCGTGCGTTGGTAATTCAACGTTTTAAACTTTTCCTTGATAAATACCATTTCAGTTCTTTTCATATTTGGTATGAGCATCTTTTGGACAAGGTGAAAATAAATGCCGACAAGATGCCAATTTATGCTCTGAATTAATACTTTTTGACATTATCTGATCATCCAATCTAATCTAACGATTGAATAAAATCTTCATGAAGAAGCTTTACAAGACCATTGAAATAAAAGCGATATTAAGTGGATTCTTTTAAGTTTTCGAACGCATTTTGAAAATGGCGATAAAACCATGAATTTGCAGTGGGTCGGTCGGCTAACTTTTTATCGATGACTTTAATCACTACATTGTATCTTCATAAATGTTTGAATGCATTATATCGGATGAATTTTGCAGAATTCTAGAAGTTTCTTCCTAAATGTTTTGATAATCGGTTTTCCAGACGTTGTGTACTTTACGTACATAACGGAGACCGTTACCGATGTTCCCCCAAACATCCCCCTATTTAAAGTGCCGCCATTGTGCATCAGTATGACAAATCATCTTACATCGAAGGTTTTGTAGTATGTACCTATGATAAATTGTACAAATAGCATTCAATTTTTCTCATTCACAAGAGATTTGTAGGTTATCTAATTTTTGCTAATCAAATTTTAACGATTGTGTAAGTGCTACTAAGTTGAGAGTCCAACCGGGGTTTTTTTTGGGGGGGGGGGGGGGGGGGCACATTAATTTCAAAACATTCCATTGAAATCTCAAATGTTATAGATCAATACCTGATGGAAAAAAGTAATTAAAAAAATTACAATGCACGCGCATTCATGCACACGCAAATTTGATTTAACATGAAAGGTGAAGATAACAAACAGTGATCAATTTCATAATTCCTACAAGCAATACAAAATAGATAGTTGGGCAAACACGGACCCCTGGACACACCAGAGGTGGGATCAGGTGTCTAGGGGGTGTAAGCATCCCCTGTGGACCGGTCACACCCGCCGTGAACCCTATATCCTGATCAGGTAAACGGAGTTATCCGCAGTCAAAATCAGTGTGCCAAGAACGGCTTAACAATATTAATCGGTGTGAAACACGTCAGACAACATTTGACCCAATGATGGGTTGTATTGACGAACTAGATCGTTATAACGACCATAGAATTTGCGAAATGCTGACTTCAATCGAGCCTGTTGAAACCCCGGTACCATCAACTTGTTTGTCAGTAACTTACCTCGATTTAAAAACTGACTATACGCAGAACAAGCTCTTGCATATCGAATAAGTTGAGATATATAAAAACCATATGCAGGTGATAATGGAATATTGCTACATAAATATGGGAAGTTGACGATGGAGAAGCTGAAATCATCCCGTTTGTCATACAGTTGAGTTGTCAGTTTGCCGTTAATGTCTACTTTCAATAGAATATCTAAGTATGAAGCAGAAGTGGACGACTCTGTGGTGTCCTTTATTTCGAGCTCACAGGGATGTATCAAATCGACATATGAATGAAAGTTATTATAAGTATGAAGCAGAAGAAGAAACATCTATGGTTGACACCACTTATTAGGCATTCATATTGTAAACCTACAGAGAAAAATGCATTTTATTTCAGTTTTAATTAGAAAGTTGTGGCCATTTCAATACCAAAATGAAAGAAAATTAATGCACGTGCACGTACGTATGACTCAACCCTTTTATTAATGTCATTCAACAGCCATTTGTATCATATATACCTACAATATGAATTTCATCATGTATAAGACAGTTGTGGTGATTTTGAAATCGTCCATTACGACTTTTTATCTCGTTATTAGGACTTTTTATCTTGCAATAACGATTCTTTATCTATTTTTTTAACACTTTCAATTCGACCTCAATAGGTTTTCTTACGGAGGCTATTGGTTTGTAGAAAATGTTTTAGAACTAGCCGGACAAATCCTCGATTTAAAAAATACTGAAGTTCGATTTTCAAAAATCTATGATAAAGTTTTTTTGTCTGATTTGTGTTTGTCCGACCATCATTACAATATGTTTTCAGTCTTACCTCTCACTTCTCCCGTATTTTGATTGTAGACTGTAGTAGTTTTGTTGCTACCCTACACACTAACCCGTGAAAGGCAGGGTTGAAATGTCACAGTACTGTGAATACATGTACGTCATATAAGAGCTGAAACTCTCCATTCGACTGCAATTCGGGTAACCGTACTCGACACTGGCATTTGTTTCATACATATGGGCCCCCTCCTTAATAATAAGCACTTGTTTCATACATATGGGCCCCCTCCTTAATAATACCACAAGGTACCTAACTGGCCCCATATGTATGAAACAAGTGCCTGTGGTACTCGGGTATGAACCGAAGTCGCCCAATGTGTTTTAAATTAAATTAAATTCATCCTGATGAAGCATGCCTTCAAAGTATATGTTCTATTTGCGAGCTAGTCAATTAAGCCTTCATTAAAATAAGCATAGCTCTTTTTTGGTACTTCACCTACAGCTGGTGACGTAAAACAATAAATCTTTTCTTATATATTCATTCAGCTTTCTTTTCTGTCGGAATTCCCAGTTGTTGAATTAGTACACATTCTGTATTGCATTGATCAAGATTCATACGCGCATCGTTCACAAATGCATTGCACTCGTGAGGAAATGATATCAAATGCAATAAACATTGGAGATGGATGTATAGTCAATAACTACCTCATTTTCATTCTCAGTGACCGTGTAACGTGGCGAGAATTCCATCGCCACCGAAAGTTTTAAGACTTGCCCCGCAGATCTCGAGTTGAAAACCCGGGTAGGGGCAGAAGTGAGTTTCCATAAACAGTAAAAATTTCTTTGCTACGCGAATATTTAATTAAGAGTTCATTGTAATCACTGTGTTCAATAAAATATTTCAAATGCAGCGTGTATCTTCTATGATCCTCTTGAATTTACGCCCAATGACTATCTTATTGATCGTGTAGCGTGTGACAGCATGGTGAGAATTTTTATCTTCATCAAAAGCAAGTTTTATGAGCTGTCCAGATAGTCGAGTGGTCTAGCGCGATGGTCAAACTTGGTTTGAGGTCTTGAGTTCAATCCCAGGTAGGGGCAGAAGTGAGTATCCATATAATGAGAGAGAGAGAGAGATCACTTCCATCTCTTTTGACAATCTCTACCCAGAGTTATCGTTCCCGCTACGCTCCACTAATACCTCTGTCAACGTCTAAAAATCATATCAAAACGTACTAAAACTAACTTAGCATATCAAACTGTAATGATCATATCTAAGCAAATCAAACACTTGTCTGAATTTTATAAACGCAGAAGCTGGTAAATATGAGACACCTGATCAAATTAAAAGGTTTTATACACGGGCACTGGAAGTTAATGTAAATATATAGTATGTGCATGTATAAAAAAGGAAGGGTAGGACACTCTTTTGGGGGCAAATTCGGGTTTGGGTTATTGTGGGCGTTTTTCAAACGGCCTGACGCGATGAATCGTTCACATATACCTTACTTTCAATATATGCACGGTTTCTTACCTTTCGATTCAGTGTGATTAAACCGGAAGTAAGACAGTCTAGCGAAATTCTTAGGCACTTGGAGGTGTAAAAACATCTTTTTCTTCGAATGAACGGCATTGGAACGGAAAGAAACCGTATATATATTGAAAGTAAGGTATATGTGAACGATTCATCGCGTCAGGCCGTTTGAAAAACGCCCACAATAACCCAAACCCGAATTTGCCTCAAAAAGAGTGTCCTACCCTTCCTTTTTTATACATGCACATACTATATATTTGCATTAACTTCCAGTGCCCGTGGTTTTATATAAATATTCATTCATTCATCCAATAATACTACAATAATCATGGAATTCGTTGTTTTTGTGAACTTACTGTAAGATTTTATGCTTAACACTAAAACTTGTAAAATCATACTTTATAATGCAATAGGTAGATATAAGTTTTGCCAAGAATCTTGACATTCAGACGTTGACAGAAGTGTTGTAGTGCAGCGTAATACGCCCTCTGGTGAGAGATTGCTCTTTTGATAGCGATTATTGTACACGTGGGGGAAAACACGTCAATGTTATACTCTCACGTGGGAAAAACGTCAGCATGTAGTTGGTTGATGTTCTCTTCAATGATTGGTTTATTTATGATCACGTGCAAGTGTGCTTAAAATTAAGAGGGAAACTGTTGCTCAAAATGTGGAAGGAGTGTTTAGCGGAATGCTTAAGTTCTTTGAGAGTAAGTTATACATCATCTTTATTGCAAAGTGCATAATTTTTATAATTTGTAAACTACCATTAGTAAAAATATTAGTTTAATTGATATGAAACACAAGGGGTCATATGCCATCTAAGCTAAGCTGATAGAAATGATTATAGTAAACCGCCTTGGGAAATAGTATTTTTGTCTAAATCTGCTAATTTGCTCTTACTCATTCTATAGCTGTACGATGTAGATTCTGAATTTGTTAATTAATGCAACTGAAATTTTAAAAGGTGTAGATTTGTCAGATAATTGCTGTTCGTAATCGGGAGCTACATCAGTTTGATACTGATAAAATGATAACATTTTCACCCCACACCTAAAACAATTGAGGGGAAATAAGATGGAATAAAATGTCAGTTTTTTTGTGTGATCGAAGACAGATCCAAGCATGCCGAAGTACATTCAGCAAATTCCAGTTGTTTTAAATAATTATCAATATTTATGCAACAACAAAGCACGATGGACATTATAAAACGAATTGGCTACAAACATGAATAATTTAAAAAAAAAACCCGTAAAGTCTTAGTAAAGCTTAAAAAGTCAGGAGTACTAGCATAAAAGAAAATTTTAAAAAAAGATGATAAGAAGTGATACATGTATTTAGGTTTCTCTAACTAAAACAGACGCAGTCTCAGTCCAAGAAGTAAAACAAAAGCCCAGTGGACTGGGTTGTTCAAAACCTTGGTTAAATTTGATCACTGGTTAAGCTAACCACTGGTTAAATTTACTATCCAGTGGGTAACTAACCACTGGTCAAATTTCTGTTGCTCTAAGCAAATGTAGCCCTAGGGCTTGCTAACCAACGGTTTAGTACACTCTAAAAACAATGTTTAGGTTTGGAACACTTTTTAAACGTGTTTAGGTCTAAACGTGTTTAGGATTGTGCTTATATCCTAAACGCGAAGTGTAATAAACATGTTCTACCCTAAACATGTTCAGACTGAGAACATGTTTAGCTATGCAAAAATACAGTATCTAAACACAAAATAACATGCTAAACACTTGCTAAACACATTCCTAAACGTCTAAACACAATCCTAAACGTCTATGCGTTTAGGTTTTGAACATGATAAGCTTAGTAACATTGTTGACATTAGTTTTACAGTCTTCATGTAGAATATTCCTGTCTTCTGTAAATGAAATTCGAATTGCAGAAAAAATTGCATGTCAGAATTGCCATACTTCAAACTGCTATAGTGTACCAGGTCCCGATAGTGACCATAGTGTACATCATACGCCGTATTGCAAGTATACACTGTCGAGGTCGATATCCAAAATTGATGGAACCATTAGAAGAGCCGTCTATGGGCTTCAACCCTTTCCTGTTGGAAATGAGCAGAGTTTAGGAGTATCCAGAAAATTTTATCTGGAATTCCATTTCAACTTGAACAGGTCTGGACACATACATATTGAATTTAAAAAAAATAGTGTAATTCATTGTCTCTGGTATTAGACACTAAAGGCACTTTAGTGTTAATTTAAACCAATGCATCACTCTTACTTTGCATTGGAACAAAATTCATTTAAATCTTGTGAAAGAGAACATCAGTTGCAATTGATGCCCCCCCCCTTTTTTTTTTAATTCAACATGTGACAGTGCCTGTTATGCGAAAACTAGCATATCAAAGACAAAAAAATTGTTGAAGTTGTACTTGCCGGGTGATATTTAACCATGTACAGTTTACTTCTTATATGTGCATAAGTGATTTTTAATGGTTTTGTCTTTAACATGTATCGCGGAAATGTCAACCGTGTTGTTTCGGCAATTAGAATATAGAAATAGACTTGCAATGTAATTTGAGAAGAACCGCCCAAACCCGTGTAGTGATTTTGGGGGGGTGGATTTTTAGTATTTCTGGTCGGGCTCGGAGTCCTCTGAGCCTGCACGTGATTTTCTCTCTCTCTTACCCGCGAACTCTAGGCAATCGGACGTGTTTTAGAAAGTGCAGCAGTGTAGTTATTGTATTTGTTAACCCCTTGTAAGTTGTTCTGTGTATTTGTGAATATATCTGTTTATAAGTGTTTTCCGGTGTTCTTTGTGTGTAGGAAATCACTTTACCCGCATTGTTCGATTTGAAACATCATGGATCCCATAGACACAGTTTGTAATGCAAGGGATATTCTTGGTAGATTTTGCAATGTTATTCTCCTATAATAGAAGAGAAAGCTACTATTTAAGACTCTTTAATGCTGTGGATTGAGTTTTAAATAGAAGGTTAGCAAATCATTTTGTAATTGAGACAAAGTCAAAACCTAAATACAAGGAGAACTAAACGTGTTCAAAACCTAAACACAAAAGAGGTAAACGTGTTCAAAACCTAAACACAATAAGGGTAAACATGTTCAAAACCTAAACATAATAAGGGTTAAACATGTTCTACACCTAAACATTAAAAGAATTAAACATATTCAAAACCTAAACACATTGGGTTAAACATGTTTAAAACCTAAACACAGAAAGTGTTAAACATGTTTAGATTTAGAACGCGTTCAAAACTGTACACAAGAAATGTGTTTAACTTTGTGTTTAGGATCTAAACACCATTTTTAGAGTGTACATTTAACATTCATAGCAAACCAAGATACAATTTTATGTGCATGTATCATAGGTCTCTTGATGTTTGTTGACCAATGGATTTGGGGTGGGGGTGGGATCTGAATACACACATTTTTGACTCAGATTTAGTTTACTGTGCGGTAATCAGAACTCAGGATACAACTCATCATGTAAACATGTTATATTGATACATAGAAAGAAGTGAAAGCTCTGGGTAGTGAGAGGTCCAATGTCGTTTTTTGAAGAATTCATTAGTATCCGCCGGCATATCTGAAAATAAAAAAAATATGTTACATTAACTAATATTCCATAACCCCTGCATTCATCGAAAGTGAAGTTTTGAAATTCCAATCAATGTAGGCATCTTACCCGTACTCCTTGCCTTATTTACTCTTGATTAAAGCTTGGATTGTGTGTATGATTACACCCCAAAAGAACTCGTGATCAGCGTTATTGTCATTTGCAGCTTGTTGTTGTGCTATTACCAAAAGCGCTTGTAGCTGTTTTTTGGACAAATTTTTCAGCAGCTGGATATGCTGATTCTGTCCTTGACCATGACCATGCCCATGGTGACCTGAAAAGATTTGATACAATGGATTTTATTATCTAGTAGCAATACATGCAATGTCTCCAGAGGTAAATTCATTCTAACAGGATCGTAATTATTGTCATGGTGATACCTCCTCCTCCTCCTCCTCCTCCTCCAGCAGCAGCGGTAGCCATCTGTGCAACGTATTACGATAATTTGCTATACCAAAGCACGCTTACTGGTCCCCAAAGAAGAGAGTATTTATATTTATTACTAAACCACAAACTTTGGAGTTCTTTTCCGGACGCTGTTTACATTTGTGAAATTGTTTCCTTTCTCAAAAACCACATCCCTGACGTCATTCACCTCTACCCGTGATATAAGCTGCTCGGTTTCATTGTTCTGTGCATTGCTCTGCCATGTGCAGGCCTGCCGTTTGACACAGTCGCAAACTTGTTTGATGTTTGACTGGAGGGTTATTAGATTGATTTGTAGTTGCTGAGTTTGTGTTGTGTGTAGTCAGTAATGATGGTGTAGTTTGGCCAATGTTTTTTTTTTCTCTCTGTGATTTTGAAGTTTTCTTTCTAAATGATTTTGATTGGTTGGTTTTGCCACGGCTGTTGCTGTCAGGTTGCTCCAAGTTTTCAGACTCTGGCCTGTATGCGTACTTCGATTAATATGCACTTAACACTGGATCGCGGTTATAAAGCGCTCGTTTCGCAACCCGTGAACCGATTCTCAAACCCGGCGCCGCGTGAACATACACGAAGGTGGGGACTGTTCCTTCGCCAAACGTATAAATATAATACGCCTATTTTAACGTCCGAGAATTTCGACAGAAATTAAAGTAAAATTAGATATAAAAAATAAATTTCATGTTTGAAAATACATGAGGGTATGAATTACAACGATTCAGAATGATTTTCATGGCACAAACAATCTTGGAGTGAAGGACCATTCAATTTCATATAGTTCAAGGCCTGTGTCTCCTTGCAAAGAAGAGAATATACAAATTTATGTAAATAGAATAAATAAAATAAATAGTTTTTCGGCCAGTTTTTGACGCTTGCGAGAATATGCGTTTTGTCAACCTTATTCACCTGACAAATTAAATGATATCTGCATATTCGGATCTTATCAAGTCGTGCGTCGAAATTATTGTTAACGATATCTTTTATTGAAAGATGTATATAGATTCCAACGTTAAACTAATAACTCTAACATTGCCCAAGCTGATTATATATATATATAATCTCTCTAGACTACAGTTTTAAAGGCTAGTTATAGTTTCCGGTCGTTGGATACAGTTTATGAATCTGAATTACGTGTATCATTAACTGTAGCTAAAGTATGAATCTTGATAAATATAATTCAACAAATGAAAACTACGAAACGTAGTTTAACTGGTATTGCCGATACTGGAGATTGTGATTAACAATTCGAAACTAAAATTAGCAATTGTTTATTATAGTTTACAATATAGCGGGACGTTCGAGAATTTGTTACTCATATAAAGACGTCACCATTGCCGGTGAAGGGCTTCAAAATCATAATCTCGGCCTATGAGTCGGCGCTTATGGTCACGGTGCTTTTTTTTTTTTTTTTTTTTTTTTTTGCGCCCCATTTTGGTCACCTTTTACGACAAACTAGGGGTACTAAGGACCTATTCTAACCCAGATCCCCACGGGAGTCTCCGAGAGATCATCGATGATAAATGTATTTTCGGGTCGGATGGGGCTTTAATGGATATTAGAAGATAAGTTTGGACACAAGTATGGTGAAAAAACGTATAAGGATTTTGTTTTATATAAAAAATTTGAGACGGCAATGCAAAAATGTCTCAACTGTACGCAGATTTGTCTGCGCTGTAAGTTGAAGGTTTTTATAAGGAGTGGATCTGTAGCTCTCTGGTCTGTCCCAATATTTTCCCAGAGAGCAACAGATCTGTAGCTACAGTTGTATCACTGAATGAGCTTTCGTCAAGTATAGTTTACATATTTAAACATTATACATGTATTTCCAGATGGAACCTAAACTTTACAAGTCTTAAGTTCTTTACCTATAGTTATAAAGGTTGTGTGAACTAAGTTTACCGCTCATAAACCAAGTTTATCTGACGGAAAGGCGTCTCATCCTCAGGAATTTGAAGTTGAGAGTGTGTGGAAAAAAATTAACCATTGCACAGGTACAGTCCTTAATCATTGTACAGGTGCGGTCCTTAATCATTGAACAAGTGCGGTCCTTTGATTGCCACACAAAGTGTGAACGTTAACGCAGAATTTTGGTTTCTTAAAACTATTCTCGCATTGTAAAACTGCAGGTAGATGTTTTGCATAAATATCAAAACTTTGATGGTCATCACTGTATTTGCTGTTATTTTATCAATGCAGCACTCTGATTAGACGCAGGTTCTTTTCTCAGAACCTACATAAATGTATCAACTACAGTAAAATATCTCTATCTCGAAGTTCAAGGGACTTCGAAAAAACATCGAGATATCCGGGGGTTCGAGATATCCAAAATCGATCTTGAATTTTTTTTTGAAGGGGGATATATGATGCATAGTATGGGATTTGCATTATAAACAACAACCCCGTTGCCGTTTCTTATAATGCAAGTTGATTGATATTGTGGAATTTCAAAGGCAAATATTTCGGTGTTTTTTTCTCCATATCTATAAACATCACATTCACAATGTGTTTCAAAATTAAGATGATCGTACAATTTGTATGCTTACTTTACTGATGTCTAGGCCCGACTAGGATGTAGATATTGTGTTGTAGTGAAAGAACCTATCAAGTAAGAAACAAAAAAGACGGATTTTTAAAAAGAACTTTTTATGTTTATTAAATACAATATCTTATTAAGTACAGCTAATACGCATGCTATTTTATTCAGCATTTTTTATCCATGTTGATAATGTGTTTGGAGGGATTTCGTATTTTTTAGCGATGGCCGCCTTACTGTCAATTCCTTTCTCTACATCTGCAATAGCTTGAATCTTAGTTTCTATGGTATGCGATTTTAACTTTCTTTTAATGCCAGGGATTAGCAGCTTGTCTTTACTGTCTTGAGACATGTTGTCGAATGATGAACATTTCACGGGTCTCTATTTATATGTTGTTGTGATCCAAAGTGTTTAATTTCTGTTCACTTTGAAGATTTTCGTGTTTTCTAAGTTCTAGTTTTAATGATGAGGCGTGTATTATTAAATGCATTATCGTTATTATGAGCATTAACTTCAAGCTCACTTCGACAATTTTGTGCGTTTATCTAACCCACATGTTAATGATATAGCGTGTATCAATCAAAACACCATCCCTGGAATCGGGCGTGTCGGTTCATAATTGGCGGTGGACTTAATCCGTAATGTTGGAAGGCTTCACTAATCACCTGAGCTGTTGAAACAATTATGGCCACCCTTGACTACTCGGAAAAGGCGAGCGTGGATTAGCGGTCATTAATTATAATTGATGTAGCCGCGGGCGGAGACGTGTGTTTTAACGACGCCAGGTATGGTAAGCAGACCGGAAAATTGACTGCACTTCGAGATAAGCCAGGTGAAATTAGGGCATGGGACCTTGAAAATACTTCGACATAAGCGGAGTATTCGAGATTACCGTGTTCGAGATATCAGAAGTTTTTTAAATCATTTATATAGGGAAAACGGCCGGGACCGGCGGTCGATTTCGACTCAAGCGGGGTATTCGAGACAAACCATATTCGAGATACAGATATTTTACTGTATCTCTAAATGACAGTGGATAGACAGTGTTTATATTTTTAACTAATTGATTCAACACTGAACCATATAGGAAATAATTGGTTCAGTCTTGAAAAAATTCGTGATGAATATGATGTTTAAAAGTAACTGATAATCATTTCAGCAAAGGCAAAATTAGAATGCAAATTTGCGTACATGCACATGAAATATTTAACTGCAAATGACTCAATGGTAATAGGAACATATTTTAACGTTCACTGTGTATATTTTGCTTCATTTTTATTGAAATATTTGCAGCTCTGAAGACCCATTTTGTTTCAGTCTAGTTAGATCCGGTTTTTAATGTCGTCTGTCCGCGTGAATATGTACACATTCCACGAAGTCTGCAACCTATTTGGCGGCATTGTTGAAATTGTTGGAAAATGTTATCTTGTGGTTTTTTTTACCTTTACCTTTTATATGAATGTGTTATTATAAATAAAGCTTTACTATTTCATACGATGGTTTATTTTATGAGTCTAGAGTTTGTCCTTCTTAGACTATTTCCCTGTACCTTCGTTCAAATAATGGAAATCATTACCAAACATGGAAATCATTACCAAATATGGAGACCAGTCGTGGTTTATTTGACTTTGAGCTGTAACGTTGATAAAATGTTTTTCTTTGGTTTGTTGAAGATGAAGGTCGAAAACATTGCACAAAGAATTGCAAACACACGGAATATGCATTTTTTCTACAATGTTTGCGACCTTCATATTCCGTGTAATAAATCAAAGAAAGCCTTTTTATTAATCACATGAATTTTATTCTTTGCGCTCATGTTCCCTACTTTTACAGTGTAGCAAATACATGTATACTGTTATGCACAACTTTAATCTCTTCGTGAACAGATTTCACAAATGTAAATAGATAATTCTCATATTTTGATAAATCATGTGAATATCATTTTAAGCGATACGGGAGTAGTATACTTCCTTTGCATGTTCCAGGAAATGACAGTCAACTGTTCACAAATTATTGAATTTCCTGTTTTCAACATGAATATACACTTTGGTTTTACAATTTCGTTCATTATTTAGATCTTGTGTAACAGTGTTTTCTCTCTTTAAATATAATATATGATATTGTAGGAGAACATTGGTATTGATGAAAGTTGAATGATGACATTTACTCAAGAAATTTTAAAATGTGAAAAATATGTTGAAGAACGTGTAAAATACATGTATATAAACAGGGGAACACATTCTTCAAGATGATGTTAGATTTATAGAAATGCAACAACTGTATATAATTAAATGTGCATTCTCAAATCTAAAACACAAATGAAGATTTGAATTTTGCTTGTAAATAGAGGTTAAGTTTTGCAACATTTTACTGGTTATAAATCATTGTGAATTCCTGAACCCGCGAAATTTTGGGTTATCAGAAAATCGGTACCCCAAATATTTACCCTTAATGGTGTTTTCAATATTATATTAAATAATAATCAATGAGATAGTGCATTTGTCGAAGAATTATATAAACCTAAAAAAAAAAATCTAAATTGTGTTAAAGTCGATAAAAACATGTATTGGGTTCATCAAATGCTATGATTGTATAATATTAAGCCGAACCCAATATGGGGGAGCTTTTATTCAAGGACCCCATATATTTCTGTATTACCCCTCTAAATCTCTACATAATGAATTTATCCTGTCGATGATTTTACGTGTACATTAATTACATGTAAAGGTATGTTGATGTTATTCTCTCTTGATGGAAGGGACATATTAGCAATATTAGATTAGTAAGAGGCATATTACCTTTATTGTAAATAGGATTGATTTCAGCCAATGAAATTTCAAGATTTTTATTAGAGGCAAGATAATAAAACTTTCACCTCATCATATGATAAAACTAACATATACAATCCCACCAAATGAAGCTTCATTGTCAGCTCAAAAGTAACATGTACATATATTTCACAGGAAATACCAGCCAACTGTTTACAAGTTTTAAGATTTCCTGTTATTTTCCTGGATGTACAGAATTAGATTGCAAACCGTGTAATTTCAATACAGCAAGTAAAATGATTCGAATTTTTGTGTTCGTATTAATTATCGTGTTACAGGTTACCTAGTAAAAAAAAACCCAGTAAACGTTATTTTAACCAATAACGTTCTTCATTATACAATGTACATGTGTAAATGATAAATAAATCACGTAAATTTATGATCGTGTACCGCAAAAATATAAGAATTTTGAATTCAGTATACAGGAGTAGTCCTTTACTATCTTAATCAGTTGCAATGTCAGATAACTTTTCATTGTTTATTTTTCAAAAAATGTTTTTAACAAATGCGAGCGAAACTGAGACAGTGAACTCTTTGATCGGAATTCACTCTAAAACAAAACTTGGAACACCCACATGGCGTTATCGGATAGACTGTGTACTTTATGTTCTTCAGATAGTGTAGAAGATGAATGTCACTTTTTACTTCATTGTTCCTCTTATTCAAATCTGAGAGCAATCATTTTTACCAGTATCGGATTTAACCCCACTGTGATCAATATGTCAGATTAAGACAAAACAAAATTTCTATTATTAAATTTTCCAAGACAAACTGCAAAATTCCTGTTCTCCGCATACACCTGTATAATACACATGTCACTATAATAAATCATTTACTTACTTACTTACTTGTATAAAACTTATCATCCAATACTCTCTTTCGAATTGTGAAAAAACAATTATTGAAGGAGGATACCAGTTGAGATATAAATGCCCATCAACATCTGAAAGTTCATTCCAAACGCTGATGAAATCTGCAGTGAATTCAAACATACCCTTACCACGGTATATTTTTTCAATTCGAAATAATTTCAATCGTGATTCTGGACAAGCACGTAACATCTACGGATGTATATTTTAATTGCTGTTATAAAATTTAGAAATTCATTTCAAAATTAAGGATTATCTCCCTCATGCATAGCTCTTATCCTTAGTCGAATTTGACTCCACTTTTTTTGGCACACTGTTTTTGGCTATAATAGCTCTAAAACTTCATTGTTATTTCGGATTTCAAACATTTCGGTTGAGCATCACTGAAGAGACATTATTTGTCGAAATGCGCATCTGGTGCATCAAAATTGGTACCGTATAAGTTTTACATTTAGACATTTCTACCTCTGCTCTACTTTGGGTACAGTACTACACAGTCTCTGGTATAAACATCCGGGGCTTTATTTCTCTCATTGCTGTGGATATACCCTTCATCTATTTTGAAAATACTACATTAACTGTTGCTCGTAAAACATATAATTGATACGCCAATTTTTATTTTGACTAATGAATCAATGAGGAGGTGGAATGTGTCCTCTCCCATTGAAAAAAAAAAAAACAACTCCTCAATGTTGTAAAATGTAACAGATCATACAGTGAAAGCACTTGCAATAGCATTGAACGATTCCTACAGTATACATCCCACACATCCACCGATGTAGCTGAACGAGCTAGAAACTAGGATGCATGTACAATAGTGTAGAGATATACATGGATTGTGTGTTTTTCTTGTGTCATTTCTATCATAGCCTCTTGATTGGTACTTGCAATACACAAACTGGGGTGACCGTTGAAGGGCCAAATCTGTTCCAGAGTACATGTGCTGTGATGCTAGGATTTATCCCACTTTCTGGGGCAACATTATGTCCATACAATATGTCTTTAGATGATAATATATAACAGGGTGTAAAAAAAATTCAGCTGTGTAACTGTGTATTTTTCATCCAGAAATATTATGGGAGCTCCCGGATTGGTTGATACATGAATATATTAATATTTAAAAAGTCGAAGACTTTCTTTATCATACAACCACGGATATGACGTTTAGAGTGAACGGGGGAAATAGGCGTGGTTTGCGGCGTGCATTATCACCTCCATATGTTGTTTATAGATGTGCGAGTGCATCCTCCGCGTATGAATATATATACCGAGGCAGGCTACTGACGAATACGTTGATGTTACAGAGGGTTTAACAATCTCCATGAAAGTCATTATTTCGTAAATTCTATAGTCATTATAACGATCTTATTTGCAAATGTGACATTAGTGGAATGCTGTATGACATGTTTCATATTAATTATTAGCCCATTCTTTTCATACTTTTCATTTTGACTACAGATTACTCGTTTTACCTAATCAAGATAGAGGACTCACGGCGAATGTGACTGGTCAATAGGGAGCTGATTCCAGGGATCCGTGTTTGTCCAATTCTCGATTTGTATTCTTTTTATAGGATTATGAGATCGATCGTATTTTTCATATAATAAATGTTTGCATCTTCAGCCCAGTAAAGCAGAACATTTTCTCCGTTACAGTGTTTGAAATACAAACGTTTAGAAATGTATTAAAGTCAACATTTATACATGGCGCCGCACAGTAGAAAAAAAGAGGACAGATGCTGGCTGGCAGCCATGGAATGAAGCGAGAACAGCAGCAGCCAACGGGAATGGATATGCTCTGTAGAGGTTCTGTGTGCTACCAGGCACGAGGAGGATAGGAGAAGAAGGTGAATATGCGTTTGTGTGGGATTAATGTTATTTTAAAAACATGATAGAAACATATCTTTTATAAGTACTTTTAATAGTACCAATGATTCTTTACAAAATATATTTTGTTTGTCTTTGACAATGGAATCAAGGTTTAAAGCATTGTTTCAAATAGAGTCGTTTCGATGTTCGTCAGGGATTACATTGTACTTTTAAGATGTTCAACATCATCTTAAACAAGGATATAAAGTTAAAATTTTAATATACTTTCTGTATATTCACAGATATTAAAGAAGAGGGGTATAATCCTTTGTACCTGTAGGTACCTGTAGGATGGTAGACCACATGTTGTCCGCTCAATACATTGAGAACCATTCACTTGATCGTAATAGCATTTCTTATGTTGGTTGGATGTGTAGAAGAGGACCCCTATTGCCAGGTCAAGGGTCAATCCACTCTGGACATATGAAGATACTGTCCTTTCAATATCTTGAGAACATTTTCCTTGACAGACATCAAACTAGTACATCATAAGAAGTAGATGACCCATATTGATTTTGAGGTCACATGGTCAAACTAGACATAGGAATATACTGTCCGCTCAATATCTTGAATTGTTTTGACACTACCATCAATTAGATGATGCATGTGTATATCCCTTTACAATTTTGCACCACGGGGGGTATATGATTTTCAAACTTGTCTTGCATGAAATTATGTATGCTATGGAAACGTTTCACAAAAATCGTGTTGAATTCAATTTTCTTGAGACACGGTATGGAATATTACAAGATATCGCTTTCGGCAAACATACACAAGTTGCGTTTTACATTACGCCAAGAGATATCTTAGAAATGAGGGTTATATTAATTTGCGAGCATCCTCGGGTAGTATATATTGTTCAAATAACCCGGGAGTAGGTTGGGGTCACAGTGTAGCAACAAAGTTTTATATTTGAATACATTAGAACAAAACTTTTAAAATATTTGCCTGGATCAAAGTTTTGCATGGTAATATATGAGGAAAATCGTCCTCTCAAGACCAACAGGGCCACGATTAGTCATGTTAAAGTATGCAAACGTCACCAGGAAATGCAGATTCCAATGTATTCAAACCATGGTCATGGGGGTAAGATGAGGTCACAATAGGGAATAAAAATTCACATGGCAATATAATAGGAAATTAATCTGCATCTTTGGTACAAGTTTTTGTGCTTTTGCAAAATTTACATTTTCTACGGTCGGTGAAATGAAACCAATTATTTGCGGTCGTTCGTTGACGCTTGCGTCAATGATTTTTGCTGATATTGATCGATTTAGAATTTTTTGTTTGTTTGTTTTTTGTTTTGGCAGTTGCTCCAGTTAGATAAGTGGTTTTAAAACAATGGTTCCATGTCTCTGTAAATGTATGATACATAATGCTGCATTTCATTGATATGGTGTTGTTGTTAGATGTGTTCAGCTTTGTAGCTGCAGTGCTACAATACACCGGTACTAATTGCTCTTCAGAGTCAGCTGCACATTTCATATGAAAAGAGTTTGTGCTCATGGGTGTACTTCAAACTTCTATAAAATGTGCCTTGCAAGATGTTAATTTTAAATGACACATATGTATGGCAAGCCCTTTTACTATTTATTCGTAAAATAAGATATATCTCTTTAAATAAGAGAGATATCTTTATTGGTTAAAGAGATATCTCTGTAAGTTAGAGAGATATCTTTTTACGCTAGGGAGATATCTCTTTAAACAAATGAGATATCTCTTTACGGTTGGGAGATATATCTTTCTCTTTGAGAGATATCTCTCAAAGCTAGAGAGATATCTCTCAGAGAGAAAGAGATATCCCTCTAGCGTAAAGAGATATCTCTCCATCGATGTAAAAAGAGATATCTCTTTAAGTTACAGAGATATCTCTTTAGATTTTTGCCCGGTGATCATAATGACTTTTCCCTGTTGCATTGTCATTGAAATGATGTAACTCTATTTTTTAACCAAGCAAAATACTTCTACTGTACAAATGGCGGGAAAGGTTGAAGAGGTGGTTGGAGTAACATTGTCAAGTTGCCGAGAGGCAAAATCTAGTCTAGCTCGCATATTTCATCAATTTATTGTCTTTGTTTTTGTTACCTGTACATGTATACATTTCACATGCGGTAAAAGCAAAATCTTCCTATGGGATTGCAGCCATCAGGGTGTTGCTAAAACTCGGAACGGAAAACGAAACGGAACAGAATTTAAGAATTAGAATGATTAACGGGGGGGGGGGGGGGGGGGGGGGGAGTCATGATTCATTTTGATTAAAATCAACAATTTGGAATTGTTACCAAGCAATAAAACAACTTTATCTTAAAATTTTGCATCATAAATTGATGAAGCGAATTTAGTTAAACGTTAGTATAAGAATTTACAAGGCATTTTACAAGAATTTCGAAATTTCGGCATTAACAGAGGTGTTAGCGAGCAGTGACACCTATGGGTAGAGAATGAAAAGAACACACGTGGTTTATATCCCCTGTGGCAAAACGTCATTAACTTACTGTACATGTATTTACACATAATACCGTGTATGTGTGTGCTTACAACATTAACTTACTGTACATGTATTTACTCATAATACCGTGTATGTGTGTGCTTACAACATTAACTTACTGTACATGTATTTACACATAATACCGTGTATAACGTCATTAACTTACTGTACATGTATTTACTCATAATACCGTGTATGTGTGTGCTTACAACATTAACTTACTGGACATGTATTTACACATAATACCGTGTATGTGTGTGCTTACAACATTAACTTACTGTACATGTATTTACTCATAATACCGTGTATGTGTGTGCTTAACGTCATTAACTTACTGTACATGTATTTACACATAATACCGTGTATGTGTGTGCTTACAACAGGAAGTGTGATATGTATAAAACAATTATAATTCATGATCTTATTTAGTCAACAAGTTTTAAAACATCTTTTGTTTGATTTATCATTTTTTATCTAACAGGAGACTTAGTAACCGCAGCACTCCAATCCTAAATAGGCAGTTAATTTTTAAACTAAATACTTGTATAGCTTAACATTTGGATTAATAATGAGATGACTTTTAATTCCATTCAAGCATAAATTCTGTTAGCTTTTTAGCTATTTCATATATTATGAAATTAATCTGTTAATTCCTCTTACTATTGGTCGTAAACTTCACCCTACCCGGTAGTTAACATTGGTTTTGTTTCAATCTTTCTTTCCTGCTGTATCTCTTCAGTTTCAACACTAATCCGCAGGATATCGGTAAATGTACGAACTTTCACATAGATGCATCCCAAATGAGGCAAAACTTTTTTCTTCACCGGACTCGTTCGCTTTAAAATTTAATGTGATACATGAATGTATATTGTACCAGGTGTAGAACTAAATTCAAGTTCAGTTATCTTAAACATATGTAGTTCGATTAAAAGCACATTCGATTTAAAAAGGCTATATGTTTGGGGAAAATTGTTCAAAAAATATTTTGTCTTTTACAATGTTGTTTTCGGGGGGGGGGGGGGGGGTGTAACTTTTATTCATTGGATGGGATCATAAAATCTTTTCATACCATACCAGCCAGAATAAAGTAACAGCATTTGAAAGGAGTTGAATTATAATTCAAGTTTTTTTTCAGTATGTTACCCTATTTATTTTTTCTTCATTTGTGAAACAACATACTGTCAAAATCGGGGGGGGGGGGGGGGGGGGGACAAAGCCGGGGAAAAAGATGCTACCTACAAAGGTGAAGTTTTGATGTGGAGGAATTTAATGAAACTGTTTGAAATTGTTTGGTTGGGTTCAGAAAGTTATATAATCTGTTTAAATTTATCTATACCTCCAACTTCTCTTTAAAGAGATGAAATTTTTCAAAAGCATGCTTCAGTAGTAGTATAACCCGACTAGATGGGTGGTTCAACTGAGTGCAGTTTTGAATGCGGGCCGATGGCCGGTTCAACGGAGTGCAGTTTGGAGTGGCGGTATTGACATGAGTGTAGGGGTCAGCGTGGGATCAAGCAGGTGGTCAGCAGGCCACCGGGTGCGGTCAAGCTGGGCAGGTGGCCAGCAGGCCACCTGGTGTAGTCAAGCTGGGCAGGTGGGGAGGTCAAGCTGGGTAGGTGGGGAAAATCTGGGGAGATAGCGTGTGAACGTGTTGATATTCCTGGTGTATTCCTTGTGTATTCCTTTTTGTTAGATTTCAAATAAAGAATTAAAGAACAATGGTTGAAAGTTTACACATTTATTAAATCAACAATTTGCCTGTATTTTAAAATTTGTAAATAAATTGTAAGATTTTACTTGTAAATAAATATGTATGATACTCTAGAACTCGTGTCATTTATCAAGATGTATACCTACGAGACACTAGGGCCATTTCAATTGAAACATGAATTTACAATGGTAGTAGCAGGTCCTTCCAAATCAGGTCACATTTCCATTAACACCACCATACTACCACTCACATTTCCATTAACACCACATACCACCACTCATACACCACTTACCACCACATACCATCACATGTACACCACTACTGGCACACCAGATGCCATCACTTGCATCTTCTTTAACATTACTCACACCACTACCTATATAGGTCCTAAGTTTTACATTTCTTAGCATAACGATATTAATGAAAGAAATTGATCTACCGTTTTTAGTTTGCATGTGTCACCATACTATCACTGGCATTTCCATTAACACCACATACCATCAGCCATACACCACATACCACCACCTATACACCACATACCACCACCTATACACCACATACCACCACTCAAACACCACATACCACCACATGTACACCACTACTGGCACACCAGATGCCATCACTTACATTTTCTTTAACATTACTCACACCACTTCCTATATAGGTCCTAAGTTTTGCATTTCTTATCATGATAATATTAATGAAAGAGATTGATCTACCGTTTTTAGTTTGCATGTGTCACCACCATATTACCACCCACATTTTATTAACACAACATATCACCACTTATACACCCCATACCGCCACTTGTACACCACACACTACCACCTATACGCTACATAACACCTACTCACCACTATTGATAAACCAGTTTCCATGACTTAGGGTTTCTTTAACATAACTCACTCTATTAACTATATAGGTCCTTAATATTGCATTTCTTTCCTTAATATTAATGAAAGAGATTGATCTAGCGTTATTAGTTTGCATGTTTCACCATACTACCAACCACATTTTATTAACACCACTTACACACCACATATCACCACCTTACACCCCCATACCACCACTTGTACACCACACACACTACCACCTATGTTGTCTATCTTCCAGATGAAATGTACAAGGAACCACTCTTGATAACTTCAGGGTATTGGATCCTACCACCTGAGGATTCGTTACATTTCTTATTTGAGTTTGCTTCGTAATACCCATGTCATAAAAAATAACACATTTTTGTAGGTTTACAACTTTTATTTATTGCATATTTCAGATGAAAAATGTCATTTGATGTAGCTTTTTCCTTCAAGTAGATGCAGGTCAAATTTTGAATGAATTCAGTTTTTAAAGACAGTGTTTCTCGTTATACAGAGGTGTGATTATGTCGCATCGGTTAGTCTTCCTCCTCCTCTTCGTCTTCCTCCTCCTCGTCTTCATCATTGTCAGACTTATCTAGGTAAGATTCAAGTAAATATTTGTGTTTGCGAAGAGCCATTTTAATGGATTTCTTTAATCCATGATTGTCGGACACAAATTCATCGATGGCGTCCGTCACCTGTTCATGCGTTGTGTCTCCTTTCAACTGATACTGATCGTAAAGGAACCGCTCATACAGTTTTCTAAACTGTTGGTAAGTTTCTCCTTTGGTCTTTTCGTCTGCTTTCTTACTAGCTTTCTTTTCTGGCATATTTTGGTTCAAGTATTTCTCGTATCTCTTCTGACACTCTCCGGCAATATGTTTTCGCGCTTTATGTGCCATTTGGCGAAAGACGATATTGTCTTCCTCTGCGTCACTGTCAGTATCACTCTGTGTTGGAGAGACATCACTCATGTCAATATCCTCTTCCTTATCGCTTTCCCCGTGTTTTAGTCTTTTATGACGCATCATGGCATCTTTGCGGGAAAATAAAGCATGACACTCTGAGCACTCAATCATGTTATCTGCGCGAATGCATAAAAGTGAATGAATAATTTCTGGCTCTAGGTTCCTTATATACTTCCACCACCACCACCACCACTCTACCCATGATGATAGGTTACAATGAAATGAAATGGTTACTCACGAGGAGTCATTATTTATACTCTCGGAGCCATGTACACGGCTAACGTGGTAAAGAGTTGACTTCTTAATTTCAATTCCTCGGGGGTCTGAGGACTTAAATCGACCAGTAAATACCCGTGAGGAATACGGGTGGCTTCATCATAGGCCGATAGTAAATGAGGCATTTGTAATTGCCGACTTAACACCCCGATCTGAGATTTATCTCTAGGATTTTTAAACAATACGAGATAATGGGCATTCAGACTGATGGTCCGATGTTGCACAGCTCGATCGAAGAGATTTTGCGTGATGTAAATGACACTGGTATTGCGATGATGCGCTTTGCGCGTAAACCAATCCACAATGGATTCTATGGCCTTTCCCCCCCATCATATCATCAAAAATCAGTAAATGACGAGTGTCGAAATCGGCGACTAATTGCTCGTCGTCTGAGGGAATATTGTGAATGAATGTCACCGACTCTTGTAATGATTCGTAAGCCGGCTGCCATTCTCGGTAACACCAGACTATTTTTTCAGGTGGGGGTGAAATCCATTACGTATTTTGTACCAATTGTTTCACAAATTCCGTTTTACCCGATTTGGAAGGACCTGCTACTACCATAGTAAATTCGTGTTTCAATTGAAACGACCCTAGTGTCTCGTAGGTATACATCTTGATTAATGACACGAGTTCTAGAGTATCATACATATTTATTTACAAGTAAAAAATTTATTTACAAAATCAAAAATACAGTTTATTCAACAAGTAAAAAATTTATTTACAAAATCAAAAATACAGTTTATTCAACAAGTAAAAAATTTATTTACAAAATCAAAAATACAGTTTATTCAACAAGTAAAAATGCGTGCAGTCTCGTCCACGGAATGTCTACAAACAGGACAGTTTTTTGGTTGTTTTTTTTTAATACCCGTAAGGGAGAGTGTTGTAATGGTGAACCCGCTGTCGCTTGTCGTACACTACGCGGTATTTCTTTACTAAGGGGCTGGTGCGAACATCGTGCTGTCGTGTTCTTTGAATAAAGTGGGGGTAACGCACATGGACTTCTTCTTCCTCCCCTTTCAACATTTTTTCTAAGGTGGTGAGGGAAACGATCCTGGAAGCTCGATAATTGAGCGTCAGTCCTTTGACTTTACACATTGATTTTCCGCCCTGGGTCTCGTACGCGTAATTTTTAGGGCCTCCCGACATGTATTTGACGATGCGGTCACCACTCAATTCATCGGTCCAGCCTCCTAAACTGTTGATGATGGTGGGGTTGAACCGACTCTCATCGTGTTGGTAAATGATGCTGTCGGTATCGAAGTAGAGGACGCGATCCCCCAAAGGCTCTAGAGTCTCGTAGAGATGTAAACGAGCGTGTGCGGTGGTAAAACACGCTAACACCACATTGCCAAAAGGACAGTCTTCTAAAAATTCTTCTTTTTCCTGATAATTGATCAGCATCATGTCGGCTTCGGGGTGATCTCGATTTTCCAGCAGCTCGACTCCTTTGATTTCTAGAGTGGCATCTTGTAATTTTTTCTGTAATTCTTCTTCCTCGGTTAAATACTGTGTTTGTGGTAGCTGTAATCGTTGTGCAAATTTCCCCCAGAGACAATTTAAAAAGAGTTTGGCAATGGTTCTACGGACGGGGTTTTTCTCAATGTCTATTAGGTTCATGAAGATGCCTTCCCGGCGCCGGATCTCACTGATATATTCTTGTTTCTGTTCGGGCGTCTGACATTCATCGGGAAATCCGGAAGATTCTTGTTTGATCTTCAGGAAAGTGTCGATGTAAGATCGAAACAAATCCTGGCTGGTCTTTTCGAAATGCCAGACTTCGTGGATGCGCTCGAGCCGATAGCCGAGATCTAGAGCTTTGTGTACTTCTACGGTCACCCAGGTTCCGGTCAGACTGCGTTCTGAATCGGTGTGACTGCATCGATCGTCGGGTCCTAAATTGCGATGTTCGGCGCAGGTTCGGCATAAGGGGAAGAGTAATTTTCCGCCTGTCTTGTAGGGTAGTACGGGATGATACAGACCTCGGGGTGGGAGGACGCGGCAACGAATGAGTCCAAAGTACTCTCTCACATCGGCGAAATCGCTGGTGATGACTTGAGGATGGTCGATGGGAAACGCTCTGTATTTCAACACGTAAGGATACAGGGAACACACATCGACGTATCGCATGTCACCCTCCTCGCAATACAGGCGCGTGGCATTGGTACGACCTCCGTATAAGGCATCGCGGGGATTTAAGGGGTCCTGAATATCGAGGTCTCGTAGGAATGTTTGTAACTCCGGATTGTTTTTGACTTGACGATCAAACACGTGTTCCCAGATGCTCACTACCGTATATCCTTGTTGCTCTAAGGCGGCGGCTCGTTTCAAGGTCTGCTCGTACAGGGATTGATACGTCTGTTGGACTCGATGGGGGTGGGTTTCCGTCAACAGATTCGGATAACAGGTGGGGCACCCGTGCCAGTAGCAGCCGTAAAATTCGTACACGGTGTGGGATTCCTCGTCGTAGCCGTCCACCGTATAGGGTCCTATGGTAATTTCGCCCCCGTTCTTAGCATGACGTATGTTGCGGTCTAGGGAGGTGAGCCAGCGACAGGCCTTGGCCGAATAGCGGCGCGACGGTTGGTAACCCATATTGGGGATGATGGCTATGGTGTCCTGTGTCATGAAGCCTCGTCGATAAGCTAAATTAGCCGTGCTGGCAAAAGTTATTGATTCCTGAAACGGGTCGACGCGGACGAGTCCGTAGAGTGTCGCCTTAAATTGCGCACAACAACGGCGTAAAATATCCACATCCGAGATACAGTAAGCCAAGAATTCCTTCTGGAAATCGAACACTTTCTCGGCCTGTTGATTGTACCAGGTATAGAAGGCTGCACGATTGGCGATCGACATGTCGTCAGGATTGTAGTAGTGGGCATCTGGATAAGGCCCCACGTAATTCTGGTTCTGTTCCTTGTTGAAAAAGTGAGGGAAATAACCTTTTTTCAGTTCTGTTAATCCAAACGCAGAGGGCATCTTGGCGAGGGCAAAGGGGAGGAAATTGTACGAATCGATGAATCTCAAGCCGAACACTCCCATGCACAAGATTTTACTGCCGTTGAGAATGACTGCAGGTTTGATACAGGCCGTGTGCACCAGATAGTTCAAGATGAACTGCCCATCGTATCCCTTGAAATTGTGCGCAATGGCGGTCGTTTCATCGTGTTTGAAGCTCACATTACCCTTCTCGTCCGTCTCGGATTGTAACAGCCAGTCCATAAACTGTTTTAAGGTGTCGGGGCCTTGAAATACGAAGCGGCGTTGCGATCCAAACGCATGACAGTAATCACAGCGCGTGTCAATGTCTAAACTGTCGCAATGTTGACACACGCGTTCGGCCACACAGAGATTAGGGGTGTGAATTCCGTTTTCCTGTGTACATTCAAAATCGAAATAAATGTACATTTTCAATTCCTTGTTGCGTTTGGGCTTGGGTTTCTTTTGAACGAAGCAGAAATGTGGGGTGGTGACGAGTTTCTTGCAGATGCGGCATTGTGTTTTTCCCCCGCACGCGTGTCCCTTTAATAATTGCTTCGACATCCATTTCTGGCACTGGTCACAACGTCCCATTAAATTACACACGGTTGTCGCGGTATTGCTACTGTAAGGTTTCAAGTGGGTCTGGTAACACGCAGCATTTCTAAAAAATCCCTTACAATGAGAGCATTCCGTGCGGGTGCCGTCCGGGGAACAGGGGGTGTCGGCCAAACAAAACGAACAGCGGTGAGGACAGACTGTACGGTGCTCTTCGATGTGGCTATATCCAATATCACAGTAATCACAATAATATGGATTTTCCGTCACTCCCGGCATCGATGTTATGGTATCGTAATGTTCGTTATCCAGCAGGATGTTCAAACATTTTCCGCTCCCTTGGCCTCTGTAGATGGGGTTTAATCGTAATCGCTGTGTGTTTGTCTTAAATTGAAATATTTTCAAGCGATACTCGGGAGCTAAGACCTGATGTAATTTCTCCCATTCCTGAGGCCCACACGGTTGGTCGTTTGCACACCCGGCGAGTTCCATGAGAGCTAAGGCCTGTCGTTTCTGGTCAAGCGATTGTGTATCCCCTTTTCTCATCCTTAACCACATCTTCTCCCATTCGGGGTCGGAATGCTCGGGTTTTTGACTGTGAAGTCGCGCCACAACGATAGCTCGAGGGAGACACAATGAATCGTCGGGGTTGTTAATACGAACGATGGCTCTCTTGGAGGTCTTGAATTTCTCCTTATCCACGTGCAGATGTTTTCTCTTCACGCCGCCGCCACTCCCCTGGGGGTATTTCACGTGGAAAAAATCCAGCTGTATAGATCCGTCTGTGATGACAAATTCCTTCTTAGATTGCTGCACGGCTTCTATTTTGTTTAAAATTTTCTCCTCGTTGAGGTTTTTGGACTGGGTAAATTCGACCCAGATGTCTGAATCCAAAGCGGGGTGTCGAATGTTGAGCCGTACATAATCGTTCGGGTTACACTGCATCCGTAATTTCACTTTTTGAAGTAAATCCCGAAATAAACGCCGAATAATTGAAGAATCTGGAATGGGCCTAAAAGTTACGTTGTAGACATTTTGTTTCACTTTGAATTTCCGGGAATGACGATCTCTATCCAGCTGAATATGGTAGTATTCCGACACTAACCTTCTAGGTTGTTGCTGATTTCGTAATCCGCGACCTTGTTGTAAAATTCCCAGTCGCTCTCTATTCCGTCTGCGGAGTTGTAATTCACGCGCTCGTTGTAAGTGAAGATGTTGTTCTAAATATCTTAATCGCTGCTCCCTTCTATCTCTCTCTCTATCCTGGATTCGCTCAGACATGCTGATGAAAGTGACAACGCGAATTGTGTATTGCGTTTATATACTTATTGTGACGTCATCGAAAAGCAGGTTTTTCCACAACGTCATATAGAATGTTCCAGGCCTAGCTCGGCCACAGCGTCATATAGAATGTTCCACAACGTCAATAACTTGAACTCTAAATTAATTAGATTATAACATTTAATAAATAGAGTCATTTAATCATGCGTTTTTTATTAATAACACTGTGGGTTTTAAAGGATTCAAACACTGAGGAATAAAACAAAGTTTAAACCATGCGGGTTTTTTTTTTTATTAATAACACTGTGAATTTAAAGGAATTAAACACTGAGGATTAAAACACGGTTTAAATCATGCGGTTTTTTTTTAATTTTTTTTTTATTAATAACACTGTGAATTTAAAGGAATCAAACACTGAGGATTAAAACACCGATAAAACACGGCTCAGACCTCGTCATAGCGATCTCGACTTTAGTTAGTGTTATCGATTTTTTCTCCCCATTGTTGTGTCATAGCTCCGCACGCCCTCCAAAACATATTAATTTCTTAATTTGAAAAGTGATGAGAGCAAGTTTATCGTGACTTGTAACATGTCTAATTTTTGCATTGAATATGTAAGATGCGGCAATTTTTGCATATACGAAGTTGAATCTAGCCTGAAAAATATGTTTTCTGTTGAAGCCACAACTTACTCCCCTAACTTTCCTTTTGCACTGAAGTTCACATGTTACATAAATCAAACATCTTTCACTCAAAAACCTCGGAGTGTTGTACCAATGATGAAATTTGTATGTACGAAATTTCACAAATGAGTTCATTGTGAAAGTCTCTATACGTGTAGATTAGGGGCAATATCAAGATCACAATATAATATGGCTATTACTTTAGCATGTATGTTATATAAAGAAGAAATTGAAAATATTTCAATATCAAAGAGAATTAATATAACCCATTTGACATAAACTTTTACACGAATGCGGTTTATCGTTTGGCAACGGTGGTAAATAACGAAAAAATATTTTGACATTTCTAATCGTAAAGGAATGTAGAGATGTACGTCATGACCTTCATCATGATGTATTTTTCATTGTGACGTCATGTAATGCGGCAGTGGGGTAAAGTACATTTTTTTTTTCTCACAGCTGTTCTGCATTGTTTTACAATGTTAATCGAATTCTGTTTTATAAAACTACCAAATAGCCGAGTTCATTGTTTACGAAATAGCCGCGTTTCCGAGAATTGAAACCTAACCCTATATATTTTCTGTCAGCTGTTAGACGAGGTCAGTAAATTGTTATTCATATTGTTGATTTAATAAATGTGTAAACTATTTACATTGTTAATCGAATTCCGTTTTATAAAACTACCAAATAGTCGAGTTCATTGTTTACGAAATAGCCGCTTTTCCGAGAAATGAAACCTAACCCTATATATTTTCTGTCAGCTGTTAGACGAGGTCAGTAAATTGTGTGCAAATTGTTCATTTAAAGTAGGGGTCTAGTAGCGTGACGTCATGTCCGGATCGAACTCCAGTATTGGTTCACGTACTATTATTATTGGGTGGATTTATACTGTTTTTACATTTACCTGGATGTTTTTTAATTTAGTAAAATGAATACAATAACACTCCATCACTTATATTTAAGTAGACTATGGATCCAATCTTCTTTCCATTTTTTGTCATCTAATTCACACATAAAACCAGAGGTACATATTTGTTTAATTGATATACAGGCCGGGGTATTACATGTTAAAATTATCTGTAAATTAAAAAAAATTCATGATATGCAATCATGCACTTGTGGAATTAAATAAAACAATTCTGCATTTGTTATATATTTGTTATCTTGTTATATATTTGTTATCTTCTGTTATGTGAAAATCATCTTCAAAATGGTTATTTTGGCCCAAAAATGTAAATATAAATTGAGATGCTGTGAAAATATTATGCTGAGAAAGGGCAGATTTTTTAAATGTATTTTAACAAGCATTCATATATGAACATAATATGTGAGTTTGAATGAAAAATCACAAGTCAAATTTTTAAAATATTCATATTAGTGGTGTTGCAGTGCCGTATTTTTGACTGCCGAGGGCCTGTATTGAGTTCAATTTTGTACCACCATTATTAAAAAACATGAAACTATGTTAAAATTTCACTTTTAATTATTTAGTTAAACATATCTATTTCATATTTGAGGGAAAAAATTGCAGCATCATACCTCAAACAAAATTTTATGGACATATTCTAGGACTTCTTCAATGAATTCTGATATTGCCGTTTGACAAATGGGGGTACACGTAATAAAAATACCATAATTTACTCATTATACTGACAACCCCCCATTTTTTTGTTTTTATCATACCCTGAAATGAACAATCTAAGTATCTAAACTCAAATTTTTGAGAAATCACAAGTAGGTCCAGGACTAGGGACCTACCTTAATAAATGTGTAAACTTTAAATCATGCGTTTTTTATTAATAACACAGTGAATTTAAAAGGAATCAAACACTGAGGATTAAAACACCGATAAAACACGGCTCGGGCCTCGTCATAGCGATCTCGACATAAGTGTTATCGATTTTTTTTCTTCCCATTATTGCGTCATAGCTCCGCACGCGCTCCTATCTCATAGCGCTCTCCCAAGTTTAACCGTCCTAGCCCGGCACACACAGTCCTAGCACGCGCTACCTCGGCACGCGCAGTCCTAGCACGCGCTACCTCGGCACGCGAAACCCTAGATCGGCGAACCCTACGCCCGCTCTCGAATGCACTCTAAAACTTGACCTTTTGACCTCAAAAGTGCACTCAGTTGAACCACCCATCTAGTCGGGTTATACTACTTTCAGTTTTAAACACATTTTAAAATATCCCAGTCAATAGCATGAATGAATATAAGTTACCGTACCTATACTGGATTCCTAAGTTCAGAAAAACCCTTACAGAGATACGTACATTGCTGGATCCAGTAAGTGTTCTACCAAGCCTCTATCTTTGCTCCTCACGGAAATATTAACTGCTAACCCCTAGGGGAAAAGGTTAGCTGCTATATAACCATTTTTCGGGGGGTGGGGGGCTACACAACACAACACCCCCAGCTACTCACAATCACACGAAGTACTCATAACTTAATAAAATCATATAGCAAAAATCAATTTGGATAAAAAATTTGTGATAAACTCCTATAGTCAGTATTCTAGGTAACGCTAATATGCTTGTATGTATTTTTCCTGTGAAGTACATATTAAACTACTTAAGGATGCTTATCTATGTAGTAAATCTTTACATTTAAACAGCAAACGGTCATGGTACACACTAGTAGAAAAAGCTTTAGAATATATTAAAATTGGATATCCGTTAAGAGATTTTAGTCAGTATAGATTTAAGAAAATTGTAAAGAAATTACTCTGTGGTAAATACACTGAAACCTGGTACAATAATCGAAATAAATTAATTGATGGGAAACTGTGCACTTATTTTAAGCTTAAGGAGCACTTTGGTTTTGAGAACTATCTTAATAAAATTAAAAATTTTGATATTAGACGATCTATTTGTAAGTTACGGATATCAGCTCATGAATTAATGATTGAAGTTGGTAGATATTCTGGTATTACTAGGAATGAACGAATATGTAACAAATGCAACTCCGGTTTATTAGGTGATGAGATCCATTTTTTTTTTTTTTTTTTTTGATTAAATGTGAAAAGTTTGCTGATGAAAGAAAATCTTTTTGTGGTGCTATAGAAAAAACAGTTAAAAATTTTACCAAACTCAATGATGAACAAAAATTCATTACATTCTATGTTCTGAAGAATCTAATTAAAATTAGATGTTTGATCCGCTCGCGTACTCGCATATGTATGCGAGTACGCGAGCGGATCAAACATCTAATTTTAATTAGATTGTGTTCTGAAGAGCCATCCATTCTAAATATAACTGGAAAATTTATTTTGAACAATATATGACACTGTATTTGTATATAACTATGTGTTATGTAATCACTTCTTTCTTTACTTGTATATGTACATTATTTGTATGTATTTTCATGCTGCCCCTTGAGGGCCCTTGATTGGAAATAAATATAGTTAGTTAGTTTATAGGCCTAATTACTTATGTCGAAAGCTGGTGCGATTGAAATATTTTTATGAATTACTTCCCACCCCAATTAACCCCCCAAAATGATTGACAACAAATGAAAACATTATTTACTTGAATTTCTTCCATTAATAAGCTCTATTACGGTAACAAATTAATGGATATATTGTTTAGAAACATCGGAAACATAGAGCGTGGTGTCTGCAGCGTAATGGAGGACAGGCACGTGATGAAAGTATGGCTACAGTGTAGTGAAAAATTCAACTCAATCAGGATAAGACTGACATAATATACAACCACACGTTATCATAACAGAAGTAAACATGTACTTATACCAACCAACTGTTTACAAGTTATCACAACAGAAGTAAACATGTACTTATACCAACCAACTGTTTACAAGTTTTAAGATTTCCTGTTATTTTCCTGAATTCGAACGTACAGCAGGGGCGGACCCAGGAATTGTGGTTACGGGGGGTGCCACTTTATGAGGCAGGCGCAGGGGGTCTGGGGCAGGCGCAGTGGGTCCAGGGCGAAGCCCCCCGGAAGCTCCTGGATTTTACAGATTTTATAGAGCTTGAAATGTCTCCAATTTAGTCATTTGTATACTATTTTCTATCATTTTTTTAAGACGAAAATTTTAAGGGTTTTTTAAAAAAAAAATTAAGTTCTCCCAATAAAATATTTCAAGAAATTAAAATATTTTGTTATTCATTTCTCCGGGAGTGGAAGAAATTATTGCTTTTATCGTTTAGTACATTTTTCTAAAGAAGATACCACGATTTACCTTAAATTTGAAAAGGGGGGGGCTGTACAGGATTACATTACAAACAGTGTAATTTCAATTCAGCAAGTAACCGATTCGAATCAACAAGATGAAGACTCGCGCAAGTCGGGAAATTCAATTCAATATCATTAGAGCTGGGCTGCATTCAAGATCGTAGCGGCTAGCCTAGATATCTAAGTATATTGAGCGTACTGTGTGAATTAGCGCCTGTTATTCCTACGTAGGGCTAGCCTAGCACATCTTTCAATATCGTAGCGCTACCGAGCCCTACGTAGTCGCTACGATCTTGAACGCAGCCCTGGTGATATTTAGGGATTTATACATGGAATTTTCAACTTTAAACAAAACATCCGGACATCAATAATAGAAATTGAGACTGGAATACCCATTTGTTGTTGTTTTAAAATGCTATGATATTCTTTAGAAATTTACATTCGATCGACTGCGTCATGTAAGCGTTGGAACCTGGGGAAAGGGGGCTCACGGCAGGTGTGACCAGTCAACGAAGGATGCTTACTCCTCTTGGGAACTTTATCTCACTTCTGGTGCGCCCAAGAGTCCGTGTTCGCCCGGCTCTTCATTTGCATTCTTATCAGTAAATTATTAAGCTTAAAGAGGTTCTTACCTGAGATTTTGCAGTTAGGCCTATGTCATTTTTTTTGGCAAGTGTATTTTTGATTTCTACATTGAAGGAGAATTAGGAAATTAAAAATAAAGATACCATCAATTTATCAATTGGAGTCATCAATGAATGGTTTCTTTTCTTTCTTTTTTCCCCCTTATTTCCTCAATTTTTGTAAAAAGAAACCATTTATCACAAGTAAAGTTACATTTGTAGATTCTGGACAAGGGGTCCAAACCAGACTTCAACCCCATCCCACCCCTCAAGCAACATTTGTAATTTTTATGTTTATTGCATACATCAATACATTATTTCAGTTGTAAATTGTTGGAATCCACCTATAAAACATTATTTGATATACACCACCACACCCTCTGCAAAAATCTATGAGGTCTTGTACAAGTTGTAACATACCACACCCCTTCCTTGGGTCACTTGCAACATTTTCTTTTCTCACTGGCAGTAAGCCTCTACAATGATTGTTCTGGGTTTTTTACCTTGGGGAACTATGTTAACAATGAAAACTGATCTGTAGCATTCTGTTTACAATTTTTATTCCTGTGAATATACATTTATTTCCCTAATATAATTTTGATGAGGAAAAATTATAAAACAAGTACGATGTTGATGTATATACATACTGGACAGTTTCACCACAAAAATTTCATTCTAAACATTTGTATAACAGCATATGTATAAAATAATACACATCTATGTAACCACACATGAAAAACATGCATCTGATAACCCAAGCATACAACTGAGATACCTATGTACACTAATTCACCGACAGTAACAATTAGACAATAGTTTCGTGTATCATAAAAACTGTTCAATACATGTAGTTTGAAATTTTTCAAGCTATAGATATGTACATGTATTTATCACAGTGACAATAATTATGAAATACTATATGAACACTGTGTACAGTTTACTAATTTTGAAATTCACATTTACAGTATCTACCAGTATGTCAATTTTGAAAATATTTTAATGTGCAAAACTTTTTTAACTTTCACAGATATAAAAATATACATATATGGATTATTTCTGGACTTTATTCATTTAACTTTGCACCCAAGAGGATTAGGAAAAGTGAACTTGTAATATTTAAAGATACTATAAAATGTTATATAAATTACACGTTTGAATTAAGATTATCTTCTCCTTTCTTCATTTAGACAACTAACAATCTAGTTAATGCCCAAGCTAGTATCAAGTTACCAAATTAACACAAATGTTGTCACCCACTAAAAAATTAACCTGATATTACAAAATTTTATCTGCTCGTTAAGTAAACTTCGCATACAATAAACACAACCAATTCTTCAAAACCATCTGTCTAGAGCAAAATTATTTTAAGCTTTATACAGTCATTCATCAGTTCTTTTCTAGCAGAAGTATTTTCCCTTTTCAACTGTTCAAAAATTTGTATATTCTACATTAGTATACAAGATCAGAACAGGTATGTTGAATCATTGACAACTATACACTGTATATACAATGTATATCAAATCTAAAAAGCTCAAAATATGGCAGTGAAAATAGTTCAGAATCAATTATCTAAAAATGCATGAATCAGTTATTCAAAAATACATGTGTATCAACAGGTACATGTACAAGTAAATTATTACTAGGTCAATACAGTTTCTAAATAACATGGCTTAGAATAGTCAATGCAATGTTAATGTGGCCTGCCCACAAAAGAGTCCGAGTTGTGCCGTGGTCGCTTGTTGACCATGTTTTTAGATGGACGTAGTAGCTCTTGAATGTGCTGCACAATTAAATCAATTGCCACTGCAATGAGATATCATCCATTAAATCATTTCAATACTGCTATTTAATGGGACATGGACACAATTTTTGGATATTTAATCTTTTAAAACATAGCAACACACCTAAATTTCAACAAGAGGCCCATGGGCCACATCGTTAACATGAATCACCTTGGTCCTGCTGTTGTTCAGCTACTGTGATTTTTAAAAGATTTTTTGCAATCTTTATTCCATGAAAAAATTTGACCCCATATTGTGGTTCCAACCAAGCCTCATAGAGTCACAACATAACAATGATATAAAGTCACAGTTAAAAAGATGTAAGGTCATTCCATAATGAATTTATACACAAGACATGAAATCCCTACCTTAACCAGTTCAGGGGATATTAAGTTAACTCTTCTTAAAAGTCAGTCAAAATCCAAGATCAAGGTTACAATGTTACAATCTTTGGTACCAAAACGAAATCTCTTGTCACAAGGAATGCCTAATTACATGAAATATGTCACAAGGAATGCCTAATTACATGAAATATGTTACAAGGAATGCCTAATTACATGAAATATGTCACAAGGAATGCATAATTACATGAAATATGTCACAAGGAATGCCAAATTACATGAAATGTGTCACAAGGAATGCCTAATTACATGAAATGTGTCACAAGGAATGCATAATTACATGAAATATGTCACAAGGAATGCCTAATTACATGAAATATGTTACAAGGAATGCCTAATTACATGAAATATGTCACAAGGAATGCATAATTACATGAAATATGTCACAAGGAATGCCTAATTACATGAAATGTGTCACAAGGAATGCCTAATTACATGAAATGTGTCACAAGGAATGCCTAATTACATGAAATATGTCACAAGGAATGCCTAATTACATGAAATGTGTCACAAGGAATGCCTAATTACATATATCACTCTCTATTCAAAGGTTTTTAGTAGGTAAATCTTAAGTTTTAAAATTTGGATCAAACTCCAAGGTCAAGGTCACGAGATCAAACAGCCCTATCATTCACATTCTAAAGTTATGAACAAGGTTGAGGTTTCAGACAGACAGGACACCCCACCCCCCCCAACACACACTTCTTTAGTCATGGGGCATAATAAAAGCATCAATCCATAGACCTTAGGAACTTTTATATTTTGATTTAATATGGTCCTGCTAATCTTGAACAGAATTTGTTTTCATTAATTTCCTGTATATTTCCAAATCAAACATTATGGCTCCACCTTTGGGACCCCTGAATTGATCAAACTTGCACCAGCAGATCCTTGCATATCAATATGATTAAATCATGGCCCTGCTGTTTTTGAGAAGATTTTCAAAGATGTGTCCACTTTCCCTTTACATGTATATTCCACAGGCACCTGAAGGAAGTATGGATACTTATTACTAGGGGTGAATCAATATATCGATATATTGAAATGTACCGGTATACGCCTGTCCAGTGATATACGATAAGGTGTTTCGACGATACGATACGATATAATGTCGGGTTTAAAAATAGCCCTTTTAATAGTCGGGATCGAAGTTCATCATTTAAGGTGGATCAATCCTCATGTGACTTATCAATATTAATGGTTAAAAGTGGAAAAACTTTATTGATTTCCATTCAATATAGTTAAATTTACACAATAACCATAGAAAATGTGTATGTTGCCACATTAAAAAGAAAAAAAAAGGAAGTATATGTTAACATCAGAAAATCACACATTTTCGTTGTACAGAATAATTAAAATAGATAAAATCTTGTTGAAATGACAAATTTTAAATGTCAACAGTTTGAGAAAACTGTTAATTCATAAATATGTATAAATTAATTGTGGATATTAGGGAAATCATGCATAATAGACATGCAGTAGAAGAAATACCAGCATAGGAATTATTGCCCTTGATAACATTTTTTTAATTATGAAGAATTGATTATCTATAGAAAATATACACTTTTCAATATCAATAGTTTACCAAATTTTTTATTTTATGTAGTAAATAAAATTCCTCTGAAGATATATTTCTTTCATGCGCAAAGTTTAATTTGATGAAGATTTTTCAAATACCTATGACATCACACGAGGATCGATTAACCTTAAAAATGGCTTCTAACGGGAACACGATTCCTCAGACTTTAATACCCGCTTTTACATTGTGACATCAGAGATTCCTCAGACTTTAATACCCGCTTTTACATTGTGACATTGGAGTTTCCTCAGACTTTAATTGTTGTTGTTTGTTTTGTTATGAAAAAAAGAAAGATATTAAACCACTTCATTTTTTTAAATTTTGATATTTTACTTCAGAAAATGCTTAAAGGCATAGTGTCTATCTTTTATCTCAAAAATGACATCACAATATTTTGCAAGAACTCCAAAAAATAAATTTGTATTATTAATTATGAGTTATCTATAGTTGCAGTGCTTTGAAATTGAAGTCATTTTGACATTTTAGCCCTTTATAAAATTTTTGTCTGAAGGACAATATATTAAACTGGTACCCCGCTGATTGGTGGCTACACACAAACATAAGAGATGTGAAGTCAACAGGATACCAGTTTAGGCAAATGAGAACAGGGAATTATTTTGTAATTACTATCGTATCCAATGTGTTTGTAAACATTCTGAAGAACTGTTTGTGATTTTCTAGTTACGATCTTAAATTTCGCCACTTTTTGAAACATGCAATCCCCCCCCCCCCCCCCCCCTTTAGATAATTTTTTTTGCAGCGATAATTTCTCTGAAATGTGTGGATTCCCTGTCTATCTCATTCCTCTTTCAATTTATGTAATTGTTTCACACTTTTTGTAAGCTTTAGAGATTGGCCTTCTACTGGTATAATAGAATGCTAATAAAAAATCTTTTATCATAAAGCATGAAACGATTACATAAATCAAAAGATGGATGAGATAGACTGGGAATCCATACATTTCAGAGAAATTATCGCTGCAAAAAAAATTATCTAAAGGGGGGGGGGGGGATAAGTATCCATATTTCAGGTGCCTGTGATATGTATTCATATAAAATGGTGATCCTATTGTGGCCCAATCTTAACAACACCTCCCAGTTGGTCATGATTTGAACATACTTCAATCTGCACTACCTGGGCATGTTTGCATATTGATACGAGTATTCATGGCCCTGTTGTTATTGAGAAGATTTTTCATATATATTCTTATGTAAAACTCTGATCCCCTAATGTGGCCTCATTCTACCCCAGCAGAGAACCAGAATTTGAACAAAGAAACTGCACAATCTGGAATTGCTTGCATATTGATATGAGTAACCATGTCCCTGTTGTTCTTGAGAAGAAGATTTTCAAAGATTTATCCTATTGTATATATTCCCACCTAAAACTTTACTCCTACCTCCAGGGACCACAGAACAAACTTCAATCTGTACCACTTGGGAATGCTCACTTATCAATATGATTAATCATTGGCCATGTCGTTCTTGAGAAGAAGATTTTAAAAGATTTATCACCATAGAAAACTTTGATCTCCTATTGTGGTCCCACCCTACATCTTTGTCAAGATGAATTCATAAAAATTTCAACTTTTCTGGCTTAGTGGTTCCTCAAGATGTTTAAATGACCCCACCCTATTTTTGCCTTTTCTTGATTATTTCCCCTTTGAAGGGAGCATGACCCTTCATCTGAAGAAGCTTGAATCCCCTTCACCCAAGGATGATTTGTGCCAAGTTTGATTGAAATTAGCCTAGTAGTTCTTGAAAAAGAAGATTTTTAAAAGATGCCACAAGATGTTTACCAATTCTTGATTATTTCCACTTCAAAAAGTGCTTGGCATTTCTTGGAACAAACTTGAATCCTTTTTTATCCAAGCATGCTTTGTGGCAAGTTTGGCTGAAATTCGCCCTGTGGTTCTGAGAACAAGGCAATAATATTACAGACGGGCAGACAGACTAACATCAGTAAAAAAGTGATCAGATTAGCTCCCTTGAGTTTTCAGCTCATGTTTGCTAAAAACTGATGTAAAAGATGTATAGGAAATGTCTACACTTTTCCTTTTCAAAATAAGGCATGATCCCTGTTTATGTTTACATGCCACGTAACTCAACTATCAGTTGTCAGCTTTGGTGAAAAAAAGCTTTTATAATGAAGAATTTCTGTTCTTTTTTTAATATTTGTGTTTGCTCCCTAAATTGATTTATCATTAACAAAACATTCTCAATTTCTATTGATTAAAAACAATGTCCATGCCCCTTTAATCCATGTATCTTTACAGCTGTGTTAAACTGATATAATATCTACTTCCTCAAGACTGCTAATACAGGTGACTCTCGATAACTCGAGGTCCACAGGACTGCTGAAAAACTGTGAGAGATCAAGAGTTTGAGATTTTAAGACTTGACTGCATCCAGAAATCAGCAATCCATGTATTTCACATCTTATACTAACAGGGTTGCTCCTTAGTTTTTGTGCAAGATGTTGTTAAAGCAGATTCAATTCATACATGTATTCTATGATAGCTGAATTGCAGTCTGATTAAAACTAGACCTTCAATTTCGCTCCCCCCTGCGGGCATACAAAAAAAGAGGGAACAAGATTGAAGGTCTGGTTTTAAACAGACTGGCTGAATTGACACATCTTTTAATTATCACCTTAAATACTCCTCTTATTTTCACGTCTCAAAATCATAGTCTTGAAACAACATATATTTTGAGCTACCAAGAGTGGCTAGCGAAGATGGAGTGAAATATGACGAAATAGGTACCTGTATAACTGGACCCAGATTTTACTTCAAGAAATCAAGAACTTTGAGAGATCAAAAGTTCAAGAGTAAATCTGCTTCATTATTTAGAGAAAAAAATCAGAACCAAGACTTTCCTCAAGAGATCAATATCTACAAGAGATCAATGTTTGAACCATGGAGATTCACCTGTATTATATAAATCATAAACCTACAAGTCTATACATTACCTGTGTTATCAGCTCCTCTTGGTATTATCACATCAGCATATTTTTTTGTCTGTAAAATAAGAAAAAATGAAGTACATGTAACTATTCTTGGAATAGCAACACCACAGCAAAATGATAACTACATGTACTTTATGCTTCGTTAAACTTCAATAAATATTAATTTGCATCTCTATTCAAATACCCAACAGATTTAATGGCATTATATCTACATGATATAGCTTTACACGTGAAACCAATTCTTATTTGAATCTTCTTTCATCTTGATACCGATGTCTTGTGTGTGCTTGTCTTAAAACTGTTTTACTTATCCCTTTAAAATGTGTTCCTGTAGAAGGGAACTTACCGGGAGACAGAATTCCTCAAACGCTGGCTTGACTAGAGTAGTGTATTGGTGTAGTATGTTTTCAATGTCTCTCCCTCTCTCTTTTGTATCTCTAAGTACTGAGTCAAAAGTAAAATACAAACCATAACGTTTAATTTTACAGTCAACAATAAAGTTAACCTTTGATGACATTGTGTACATTTTATTCTTCAAAACATTTGCGATTATCAGTACATAAAAAGAAGAAAATGAAGGGAACTTTCAATGACACTACACACCAAGATTAAGGACAGTCAGAACCCTGATCATGTGATTGAAATATCACATCAGAGGCCCCCCATAATAAAAGTCATTAAGTGACAGTCCTCCTTTACCAGCTGGGTACATATTGTGATGTCACAATGATAAGGCTCTCAAACCTAAGCAAATTAGAGAATTGCTAGGGTGTGAAATTTTATTTCTGCCCATTCTCCTTCAACTTCCATGAAATATTCTGAGTACATTTGGTTCATATATTTCTTTTGAATCTTACAATATTTATGAGCAATGCAAGTATTATTTATTATAATAATGAATATCACGATAATAGGCAATTATAGTCATCAGAATGTACAAAATTGATTGTTGCTGAGATCTTAGATACATAAAATTTTTGTGATTAAGAAGGGTTGAAGGAGTAAAGCAATAATATAATGATAACTTACAATTGATAACTAAATTTCATATCACAAAACAAAAGTTTAGAGACTCATATATATTGTAGATATATAAATTGTACAGTGTACCTCTTCTGGCTAATCTTGTATCTGGATCTGTGTCCACGAAAAGCTTCATGTGATACATGTCTCGAAGTTCTTTGAAATAAAACACTAAGATGCCCTCAAAGAGAACAACATCAGCAGGATATACAGTATGCCATTGCTCATCTCTGAAAGCAGTCATAAAGAGAGGAAATTAGATCACCATTAATTTTTTATGTAAGAAGATTCATTCTCTACTATTAATCTACAAATCAGAGTTGCATAGAAGTTGATTAATAGTTCAACAAATTTCAACAAAGGCTTATGCAAACTATCTAAGTCAACTACAAAAGAAACCTAAATTCCGCAGGAAATCTGAAACACATGCAACGAACTTGCATAAATATCCTCAAAATTATCTGCCAATGTTACTGTGGGCACACAATACTTGAAACCTTACATAAACATTTCATGGATATAGCAATTAAAAATTTATTCACAAATTACAATAAAAAAAACCTTTGATTATCAAAAACTTATCTCAATTTATGCAAACCAAATTTGATCATGACAACACTTTTAGCAATCCTTTCATTAATCAAATTGAATTTTTTGCTCTGCTAAGAAGTCTTGATGTTAGCAAGCTGACTGATTTTTATAACATAGATATAAATGTCCTTTGGAAGCTCTCTGCACCAATCACATACATACCAACTCAAGGATAAGTAGGACAGTGGCATGAAAAATTAAATGTATTGTACATGGAATTTACTCAGATTTGATAAAATCTTAGTATAGGAGATCATCAAAACAAATATATCCAAACGGGGGGAGGGGGGGGGGGGGGGTATCTTGTGATTGTAGGACTTACGGGCATCAATGGGTAAACTCCTCTGAAAATCTACTTTATTTTTCAAAACTTGATACAATATTTTTATGTACTTAATGTGTCATGGCATTATGAAGTAATCAAGCTGACCTCAGAGCTGAACTAGAGAGACATTACACTTTGTGCACTTGCACTAATATTATCTTCATACAAATTTAAACAGTATACGAAATGTTTGTCAATATCTTGATATTCGAAAGAGTTACACAAATGAAACCTGTTCTGAATATTTCAAGGGAAAATAAAAAATCCCAAAAATCACATCCCAGCAAATTTCTTTTCTGGTCGGGTTTGAGAGCCTTATCACTGTGACATCACAATGTACTCAATAGCTAAAAACATCACAGCCTACTAGAGGACATACAGTAGTTTAGTCAGATATGATGCCATAGGTTGTAAAGCAAAGACAAGTCACTGTTATGACTGATATAATGTATTTCAAACATGTGACCAACATTTTGTCTACCCTTAATCAATGCCAGTATTGCCACTGGAATACAAACCTGGCATTTTTCACATAGTTATACTGGGGCAATTTCACTGACTTCCCAGCTACCAATTCTTTCAATGTGTTCAACATGAAATCAAAATCAAAAGCATCTGAAAAGAGATTAATTAATGATGACCATGATGATAACATACGGGAGCAATAACTGTTAGCAATCAAGTTAACACCTAAACTGTTAGATCAAGTTTATATAAATGCATATGATGATTTTAAATCTGATAACATGAAGTCAAATGGTATACCTATGTATATTACATTAAATTAAATAGAGCATGTCTGATGTTCACTCAGAACTCAAATCACTAGATGAGAATGGATATAAGGTGATAAGATGGGCATACCTGGATGATCGAAGTTGAATTCTCCCTTCAGTGCTTTAGCATTCTCTTGGTCTGTGAGTTCACGATAGAATGTGTCCTGGTTGATAATGACTACCTGTCTCTGTCGATGGTCCACATCATCCTGACCCAGCTGCTGCATGATTTTGGCACACACCGAGGACTACATAGAAATTTTAGATTATTAGTTGTTTTAAATTAAAATGCACATATCTTTAACATTGAACAGTATCGTAATAGAGGGCAAAGCCCTCTCACGACCCGAAGAGCCGTGAGAGCGGAGCTCTCTCTATAGGCAGCGATTTTTTTCTACCCGCTGGTACTGGTACCGGTACCCATTCAATTGGGAAAAATAGTGTCAAAATCGAACAAATTGGGAATTTTCTACCAATGTATCGGCAAATAATTTCAACTAAAAGAAAAGAAAAAAGAGAACAAAACAAGTAGTCATCCCTTTGTAAACCTTTTTACGGTAATATTTGCTGTTGTGATACATAAGGAATCGTCGTAGCTTCATTTTAGAATCGTCGTAGCTCTACAAAACACGCGCACTGCCATGATCTGTACTTTTGATTTAACACTGGAAGTGAACAATTTAGTTAACTTGTACAACGTTTTAGACTAAGTAAATTACGATGTCGGCGGTCTATTTTTCCGCAAGTAAATTGGGAATTTTTAGTCTCAAAATTGGGAAAAATCAATGGTTTTTGGCATTGGGAATGGTACCGTTTATCGGTACCAGTTATATAAGGAAAAAAATCACTGATAGGTAACATGTATATACATGTTAAAAGGAAAATATTGGAAAATAATGAAAAATTAAACCATATCTGTGGTACTAATGGCGTCGATTCAAATATTAGCGCGTGGACATGTATTTCTCCATTTTGAATCTCGTCTACCCTAGTTCACGTCGATCTGAGATGTTACATAAAATTCGTAAAAGCATGTAAATCTTATTTTCTTAATCAAATATAATCACTCCACGATTAACGCCATGTTTGTTGTTGTGGTTCAAACGCTATGTTTGTAAATTTGCTAAATAACCGAGCTGAATATGACGTCACAATGTACTGTTACATCGACTGCGTTATATTTCCCGCGTTCAATATATAGGCGGATCAAATATCCAAAATTAGGATGCTTTGATACAGCTCCGTCCTCATGCTAACTTTAGGATGCTTTGATACAGCTCCGTCCTCGTGTTAACTTTAGGATGTTTTGATGCAGCTCCGTCCTCGTGCTAACTTTAGGATGCTTTGATACAGCTCCGTCCTCATGCTAACTGTTTTTGTTCTGTTATGGATATAGATACTAATGCCAAAATTTGTTTGCTTCGCCCTCAAACACGGTCACGCCGTAAAACATATTATTTTCTTATTCTTATTTTATTTTGATATTTAGTTTTCATCATTTTGGGGGGCATAGCACAAATATTGCAACTAAGATCTCAAATTTTGCCAAGTATAAAAAAAGTATACACAGTAGGCAAACACGTAAAATCTGGAATACACTTAATGCATGTCTAACAAATGAAACAGAGTATTGAATTCTACTTTGCCAGAAGCAGTTCCGCCAGCTACACCAATAACAAATGGCTTTGGAACCCTCTCTCTGTCGTATCCATTTTTTCTCTGCCCATTGTTTGAACATCCTGATCTGCTAGCTGCAGCCATCATCTGAAATGTGGAGTTTGTTGCAAAATATCTACAGAAATTCCAATATTTTTGCCGTAAGATCATAACTGATCCTATGACAAGACCTTTGACTTCGCAAAAGAGGGTTTATGAACAAGTCAAATACACATGACGCAATAAAAATTGCACTCACATGGTTTTTTGTTGATTTTTACGACATTCTCTAAAATTCGAATCATTTACGGCAAACGGCAACATAATAAGTCGTACTTTAATGATGTCGTGCACGTCCCTTCTATTTGATAATCTTGATATTCAAATAAACATCAACATCATCGAATATACATCAAGATTTATATGTATATAAATATATCAAGATTATCGAATATAAATCAGATTCAGGGAAGGATCCAAGAATTGTGGTTACGGGGACGCCACTTTATGAGGCAGTGAGTCCAGGGCGAAGCCCTGGTGGGGGTCCAGGGGGCGAAGCCACCGAAAGCTCCTGGATTATACAGATTTTATTGGACTTGAAATATTTCTCCTATTAAGTCGTTTGTAATATTTTCTATCATTTTAATAAGGTGAAATTAATAAAAAGACCCAAATTTTAAGAGTTTTTTGGGAAAAACTAGGTTCTCCCAATAAAGTAATTCAAGAAATCAAAGGATTTTGTCATTTATTTCTCCGGGAGTGGAAGAAATTATTGCTTCTTTTATCGTTTAGTACATTTTTCGAAACAAGATACCGCGATTTGGGTAAATTTGAAAATTTTAGGGGGGGGGGGGTGCGCGCCGGCTGCGCCCCCTCTAAATCCGCCACTGAGATTTACGCATATAAACACCAAGATTATCGAATATACATCGAGATTTGAATAATAGCACAACGTTTTACATGCCATATAACATTAAACGTGTACATGTACAATCATTCCATATTGCTCAGGAATATCAATCAAAATTGAGCGCACGTGCTTGCGTGTGCTGGTCAGTGGTGAAAAGCATATTGATCAGTTCAGAGTGTGAAAATATCCTACAATATCAATTTAGAAATATTCCTTTGAAAACTACAAGTGTTTAAAAGATCAATGCTTTATTTAGACGTGAAGATATTATTTTGTATTTCACACGCACACAAAATTGATTTAGCAATTTTTTATCATTGCAGTCATTCATATCATAAACCTACAGTAAATATTTAATTTTATTTCAGTCTTTTATTAAGAAGTTGCCAATTTAGCACCAAAAAATAAAAATAAGGGAAAACAGTGCACGAGCATGTACATGTATGCGCAAATTTTAGTTGATATCATTCAAAAATCACTTGTCAGCCTCATAGTACACGGCGCAATATGTATTAGGGATAATGCAGTCCTAATTAATTTTTATCTCCAATTTTTCACATTTATTTTACTGATCTCAGGTAGATCATGTTGTATGGTTTTTTGTGATCTTTCTAAAGCTTTTGACAGTGTTTGGCATAAGGGACTTCTTTTTAAATTACAAAAATATGGAATATGTGGAAATCTTTTTCAGTGGTAAAAGATTTTCAATAGTAAGAAATGTTATGTTTAACTAACTTTTTCAAATACAAGAATTGTCTATTATTGATACACGGATTTTACTTTGGGGCAGTGACAATTTGGGTTATGAAACTAACAGCAAAATTTTTAATGCTGTTCACAAATTTATACTTAATTCAGGCAGATTCTCATGATAGTAATTCACTTTATGCTAAATGTACATGTAGTTAGTTTACCTATACATATGTTTTATGACAATTGTTATCAATTAATCTAAGGTGAGAACCTCGTAAGTTGTAAGAACTTGTGTTCAAACCTTTTGTATATTATATATGCAATAAAATATGTTCAAACCAACCATCATTCAAAAAGCATTCTTATCATATATACATAAGGTTTCCATCAGTTCTAGAAAGTCATACAACTTAATTTATGATGAAATGCAACTTTACATGCTACTTATACATTTTCTCACTTAGTTATATCAACATGTAACTTGTTTAGGTTAACACAGCTTGATTGTGTTATCATGAAACTTCATAACTTATTTATGTTGACATGCAACTTGATTATGTTAAACATACACAAGTTACATATTGAAATAATCATATGTTGCACATCAGCTTGGCCGCTTAAATAGGTAAACGCCTGTCGCTATTTTTGTTGGATGTCTAATACATATCTGATCACATTTTTCTTGAATGTCAAAATAATTAAGTTGCATATTGACATATTTATGTTGCATGTCAATGTAAGTATCTTCTATGTCGACGTATCAGTAGAAAAAATATTTCTATGGGGCAGAAGTATATGTAATTATACCATTTGGTGCAATATAAAATATGCTATTATAATAGTTTTGTATGAAACTTCAACAATAGTTATTGAGAGAATTAAAATTAAGTTTAAGATTTTATCAAAATAAAGACTTCAGTTCTATTGAATGTATACATGTAGCACTATTCAGAAATCAATTTTTTGAACGGGAAGACAAAAATGTAATTTTGTTTTCAACATTTAGAGCCTCTGAATAGGTTTTCTAACATGAATATTACTAACAAATGTTTATAAACCATCTTTTTTTTTTTTCTTTTTTTTGTTGTTTTTTTTTTGTTTTTTTTTGTTTTTTTTGTTGTTGTTGTTGTTATTGAAATAGTATATTTATCACAATTTTGCAACAAACATTTTCGACACTAAAATGACGGCTAGTATATATTGCTTTAAAACTAAAACCTTTTTTCCTCTGCAACTGCCATATACTCTGACACAGATGTCCTCATGCCCCCCTGTAATGTCCTGTGCTGATATTCTACATTGTACTATTTCATTGTGCAAGCTTTATATATTAATGGATGAAAGAGTTCATCACAGTGGAACAAAGTAACTACCTACATAATGCCTCCTACATAAAGAATGGAAGAGAGCTTTATATACATCGTGTAATACAAGTGATTTCAAAATACACTAAGTCTAGCATATATTCTTTCTTTGAACAAACAAAAAACAATTTAACGTATGGTATGTTTTAGTGGTAGATGACGAAACTGAGTCAACCATGAGATTGTCTCAGCCGATACAGAAGTTTATCTTATATTATTTTAAAATAATCACTACCAGTGGCGGATTTAGGGGGGGGGGGGGCGCAGCCGGCGCGGGCCCCGTAAAATGTTCTTTTAAGGTAAATCATGGTATCTTGTTTAGATAGATAGATAGATAGATAGATTGATTGATTGATTGATTGATTGATTGATTGATTGATTGATGTTTTCCGCCACAATGTACTAAACGATAAAGAAGCAATAATTTCTTCCACTCCCGGAGAAATAAATGACAACATCTTTTGATTTCTTAAATTACTTTATTGGGAGAACTTTTTTTCTTTCCAAAAACTCTTAAAATTTGCGTCATTTTATTAATTTCACCTAGCTTATAAAAAATTATAGAAAATGGTACAAATGACTGAATAGGAGACATATTTCAAGTCCTATAAAATATGTAAAATCCAGACTCATAAAGTGCCCCCCCCCCCTCTCCCCGTAACCGCAATTCCTGGATCCGCTCTTGACTACACTTTGTTTATCTAACATTCAATGATCTTGCATTTTTAAAATATTTCATGTAGTTTCAAAAATTAGAACAAGTCATGTTTCAAATCAATGACGTCTGACACATGTGTTATTTTTATCGAAGGTGCGATGTGTATTATTTTAATTCATTGACCCATTTCTCAGTTGGTGATTCTCTCATTCATTGCACGTTGGCAATTAATATATGTCCTTGTTAACGGTAAAAACCGTCGTCATAACTTCAGGTAAATAAAACTGTATTACATTATATTTTTGTACATGTTCGCGCTGTATGTGTACCTCTACGTGAATTGCTTCGATATAGATCCCCTTGTCATATGGTATAACATTTGTTTCACCGAGTCAAGCCAATTTTCTCATTTTCCGAGAATATGTACATGTATTTATTTTCTGCTAGGTCGCCTTCGGTATTCCATTGTGGACATAGATTTTATAAAGTGGCCTTATAATGTGTATTAAACGCATGTGACGCCGGAAAGTGCTTTGTATAAGCAATTTATAACTCTGTTTTAAGATAAATTGTCGTTCTTATGTTACATTTCAATAATATCAAGCTATTGAAATATCGTAGTTACATGTAAGTGCATGCCTAAGATACTCAACTAAAAATGTTACTGTTAAAGACAGACTCTACAATGCATCATTCAGAGGCCGCGTTCTGTACAGAATCCAGGTACACAATCTCAGTTGTTACTGTGGAAGTTTCATCTCACTGCACACCAACAGTAAACTGTCACAGGGCTTCTATATTGATGTTGGAAAGTTATACATTACATTGTATTTCAAAAAGTGTAGTTCCTCTAGATTTATATAAGCCTTTGCTTTAAATATACGATACGCTGAATAGCGTCTACATTTATTTCTCTATTAGTTGACATTAAATTGATATTAATATTGCTACAGTTGATCCTCAAACTTTTATCACATACATAGCTCTTATGCTCTATCTTCAGAACAACAGAAATGTACTGACTTTTAAAACCCCTTTTAAAACTCTTTGTACCCATTTAAGATGAATCTAAAAACAATGTCCCACATCAAAGAACACTGATTATGGTTACGTCCAAAGCCCGATTTAAAGGACAGGCCCTCCATCGGTAAGAAATCTGATCGGACGTCTTTACAGCTGCACGGTACTCTGCGATTGATAAAGGACACACGAAAGATTCATTACAGATTAAATCAACTTAATCCAACAAATTTGAACATGAAATTGCGTCTGTTTTTAAAGGCAGTTTATTTCAAAATGGCCGTAGAAGGATAAGGATGGGGTTTATTATTTTGGATTTAGAAGAATATAATTTATGATATAGAGAAACAACTTTTTTAAAATGGCAGGAATATCAGCGACAACATCTCGTCAAGGAACACAGTTATCGGCTAGGACACGGCCTACAACATCCCTTCGTGGTGACGATGAAGTTGGAAATGATCTTGTGATTTGCAAAATCTGTAACAAAGAATTGACGAATCCAAAACATTTTCCATGTCTCCATACCTTCTGCGAAGGATGTCTAAATATTCACGCCAAGGCAACGAGGGAATCCGACTCAAGTGCTCAGATAAGATGCCCAACATGCGCCGTACCGATTCCAGAGTCCGCAGAAGCAGACCCAGAGAAAATCGTGGCCAGACTTCCTGCCAACAACCTTCTTTTGTCACATGTTATGAAGCGGCAATTGAAAACCAAACGATGTAAGCCTTGTCAACGTCGAACGAAAACATCCACCGCCAAATCGTGGTGTTCAGAGTGCGCCGAAGCTCTCTGTGATGATTGTGTCGAGAATCATGCTTCCATTCAATCCTCGAATCGACATCTCGTGATCCCGATCGCTGACGCCGAGAATAACCCGTACACTATGCAAAGAAAAATATTCTGTATAGATCACCCACGAGAAGAGGTGACAAAATTTTGTATGGAACATCAATCAGCATGTTGCGGAAGATGCAAGACAGGTACGCACTCCCAATGTACTTCATTTCTTCCAATAGACAGAGCAATTGAGGTCATGCGGAAGAAACAGGAGCTCACCGTCCTTGTGTCTCAACTAGACACCATGAGTAGCAACGCTGAGAAAATCGTAACTGAAAGGAAAAAAGCTGTTGAAGACCTTACTAGTCACAAAACGGAAGAAGAAAAACAGATCCAAACATTTCGGGAACACGTGAATGAACATTTGGATAATTTGGAAAAGGCACTCAAAGCTGAATTTGAAGAACTCCATGAGAGGGAAACCACTCATATAAGACAGGATATTGAAGTTTTTGAACAAAAACTTCAAAATATTAATTACTACAAAGATCTACTGGACGCGGCCACTAAGAACGTTCCTCCACTTGCTGTCCTTACGGAAGGGGCGAAAATTCGACAGCAATGCCAATTATTAGAGGAGAACATGCAACATCGCGCTGGGAAAATCGTAAGAACTCAATACGATATCAAAGATTCCGACCTCGTTTCGAAAATGCACACACTGGGTGTGGCTGAAGCTAAACACACCGCTCTTCATTCTGATAAGACAATTGATCACTTGCAGTTGTCACCAAGGTTACCAGTTCGTATGTCTGAAAGAAGGCATAATTTCCTGGCTTTAAAGTACCAAAGTAGTTTCATATCGGGCGGATTTGCGCTGAATAGAAACCTAATTTTAGTAGACAACAAAGGGCGAGAGGTCAGAGGATACTCTGAATCAGGAAACAGACTTGATACTCATGTATGCCCTTTGTATGGAAATCCATTTGATGCTACTCTTCTTCCTGATCGAAAGGGTACGAATATCATTGCCGTCACCATCCCAGTGATGAAAACTATTCAGCTACTAGAAGCTGGGACAAAAACTTTGAGCATCATGGAACGTTTCCACTTTAAAACCGTTAACCAATGCTTTGGAATCACCTTCGTTGACGGGAAAATCTTAGTCGCCTGCCTGAAATCCATAGATATTTGGGAACTGGACGCAGACAACCGCTTGGTTTTTGTCAACGCGATGAAAATCGAAGGCAGTAAAGTGAAATACATCTGTGCAGCAGACCATAACCGCGTCTACTACACGGATTCCGACTTCCGCGGTTGCTTGTACTGCATCACCACGGATGGGAGCAACATTTTCCGATATTCACACAAGAACTTGCGCGTTCCAATGGGAATCTCAGTGGACCACCGTGGAAGTGTGTACGTGGCCGGACATTATTCTAACAACATCCACCAGGTGTCGCCAGAAGGCGGACTTATCCAGATCATCTCCCCGGAGGACGAGGGCTTCAAGAAACCCATAGTGATGATTTCTAATGGAGAAAAGATCTTCTTAAGCTACGAGAGTCACACCATTACCTACATGTATCCGTCTTAATACGCCACGGTAGTCACATCACAGAACTCTGAGAACTCTTCACACAGTTCTGAATAGAAAAACATTTTTGTTGTATATGGGTGTGACTTAATTTTGTACATGTGTTTTTAAATCTAACAATTGTCTAATTAATTCATTTTGTATGCTGTTGACCTGTTGCAAGTAAAGTCTGCATTTACTTCCAACAAATAAATTCAAAATTTACAGACGACAGTCTTTGTTATTTCGCAATTGAAAAGTTCCATACCACTGTACATTTATATAGCGCCTTATATAATCAACAGAATTACCCTAAAGAGCTGTACATGTAAAACAAACTAAAACAAAGAACAATAAACACATAAAAAGGACGTGGAATAATACTAAAATGAGGTTAGCATACCGTTAGTAAATAACAGTAGTCAAAACTATAAAGGTTATGTAAGACATGCTCAAAGTTTATTATGAGAGTGGGATTTTTTTTTCTTTTTAGGAAATCAACCTGTAAAAACAAATGATTGCGTTAGTACTGAATTACAAATTAAATGCAAGTTTAAAAAGATATGTTTTAAGGTTATTTTTAAAAACAGCATATGAACTTCGAATCGAAGGTCCGGGGGGGAGGCAGTTCCATAGGGTTGACGAGGACACATCGAAACGTCATCTCCTTATGGGGAATTATTTACCAGGTTAAAGCTAGCAACCAATAAGCCCGTAGAAGCTACAACAGCCAATAAGCCCGTAGGCGTAGAAGCTAGCAGCAACAAAGGAAAAACATCAAAGGACTGAGAGTACTCATAGAAATATATTTAATTTGAAACCTGTTTTGAAGGGAAATTTGAATTACAGCTTTAAATTCATGGTTTGAATTGATAAATGTCAATGGCAACACTCATAAGCAACTTAGCTCACATGAGAGGTTAAACATTAATGAATTGAAATATTTTATCTGTAATTTGCAATAAAAGGATGGAAGCAAATAGAATTGACCACCCTATTCATTTTCTAATTTTTTTAACAATTGATTTTGGCACCTTACATTAAAGTTAATTCACATTGATACTTTGGCTCACCAGAATATTATGATCTTATTCAATAAGTATCAATGAATAAATTCATACGATAGGAAAACCTATATGATGCGGGATGTTTATTATCTCAAGACTGATCCTACTTTCATGTGCCAATCTTTTGAGAAAGTGCTGTAAGGAAAAAGATTAAATAATGAAACAAACACTTCCACTGCAATATCTGGGGAATACTACCTCCATCCAACTAAGGAAGTAGGTCAGTGTTAAAGTTGTGGATTGGCTCACCTGGACTCTGACATTCCGCATGACATACTCAATACAGAAGTTTCATGCCGCTAATATTTGATGGAAGGCAGAACGAACAACGGAACAAGATAGGAGATCCCGAGCCTTATCATTTCTCGCTTTAAGATTGAAGCTATAGGGGTACAACCAGGTGTCTCCTGGGAGTCGGGACAGACTCGAAGTCCATATTTCTATCTGTGGTGTAATGAAGGGACAAAGTGTCCACGGTTGGAGTGGGGGAAACTAAAGGGTACTCGATGTCATCCAGATAAAAGGTCTGTGATATCCGAAAGTGTTGTTCAGTTCGCCTGAAATTTGACATCTTACGTATCTCATAGAGCATGAAAGGGTTTAATGACTGTCTTTAGCTATGACGAGCGGAAGGAACATCTAGGCAAGGTATATGACCCTTTAGACCATCAGTTACCGCTTTCAGTTTGGGGTTGTAGTGGTAGCAGGCGGTTACCCCAGGGGATCAAGACAAATTTGGAGTCCCTATTTCTACTCTGTGGGAGGAGGAAGGGACAAAGTGTGCACTGGTTGGAGTAGAGAATTCTAATGAGTACTCAATACCATCAAGAAAAGAGGTCTGTGATACCCGGGTGTGTTGTTAAGCTCGCCTGAACTTTGAATGTTTTAAAGTCTCATAGATTGATTGATTGATTTTATATTGTTTCACGTCCCTCTCGAGAATATTTCACTCATATAGAGACGTCACCATTGCCGGTGAAGGGCTGCAAAATTTAGGCTTATGCTCGGCGCTTACGGCCTTTGAGCAGGGAGGGATCTTTATCGTGTCACACCTGCTGTGACACGGTGCCTCGGATTTTGCGGTCTCATCCGACGGAACGCCCCATTTAGTCACATTTTACGACAAGCAAGGGGTGCTGAGGACCTATTCTAACCCGGATTCCCACGGGACAAAATCTCATAGAGGTCAGGAGTTTAATGACTGCTTTTAGAGTAGTAATCATTAAAGTCAAGACGGAATGAATATCAGGGCAAGGTACAGGGTCCTTAAGGCTATCATTCTCCGCTTTCAGTTTGAGGCTGTAGTGGTACCACCTGCTGGCTCCAGGAGATCGGGATAGATTTGGAGTCCCTATCTCTACTCTGTGAAGGGAGAAAGGGGCAAAGTATCCTCCAATGGTTGGAATAAAGAATCCTAAGAGGTACTCGATGTCATGCAGAAAAACTTAATGTGTATGTGATAGACGGAAGTGTTGTTTAGCTTGCCTGAGATTTAACATTTTAAGATCAACTACGACTCCAACTATAATCTTTGAAGACAAGATAGAATGAATATCAAGTGAATGTAGAGGACCCCTAGGACTATGATTTACCCTTTCAGTATAGGGCTGTAGTGGTACCACCCGGTAGCTCCAGTGGATAGGGACATATTCTACTCTACAGCTAAACAACACTTCCGGGTGTCATTGAAAATACCCTTTAGGATTCTCTACTCTAACCAGTGGACGGACACTTTGTCCATTATTCCCCTCAGAGAGTAGAAATGGGGCTCAAAACCTGTCTCAACCCCAGGAGCCACCGGGTGGTACCACTACAGACCACATGATCACTTGCTCTGAATTAGTCAACCTGACGATGAAACCGGAGGGGATTATAAGTTTCCTAAGTCTCTCTCTCTCTCTCTCTCTCTCTCTCTCTCTCTCTCTCTAAACTATGGAATATAACCTAAAAATTCATGGATTCTATGTCTATTGTATGTGATTTTTCAATTATACCAACGCCATTTTGCGCATTTATTAAACTCTATAGAAGCATACATTTTCCTTTACATTTTTTTCAATTATTGATTGTCATTTACGTCTATGAGGAGACGAAACTCAACATGTTGAAATAAACCAACATATTTTTTCCTCTGTTCTAAGTACAAAAGAGATTCTGGAAGATTCAATGTTAACACCATGCTTTATTCAAATAACTGACCTATAACACATGTATATATTTATTCATTTCTTTAATGTAACTAATAAATGATTATGTCTATTTATAATATCAATTAGTATTTTTTTTAAATTTATTTAAGGTGAAAACCCCGTCAGTTGAAAGAACTTGTGTTTCGAACCATTTGTATATACACTTATACAATAGAATATATTAAAATCAATCATAGTTGCATATTTTTACTGGATTGAATATTTAATCCAATAAAACTCTATAACTTACAATGAAAAAGGTCAGATTAGTGGATGGTACTTGTATATTTAGTACATATTGATATTTTCGGATCAAAGGAAGAGTGGGTTCAAACCCAGGTGCCTGTTTGCGGAATGCAGAAACCATTGTATTGGAGGCGAAAATATAGAATAGTATAGAGTGTTGAAATGTTGGTTAAAATTTAATAAAACTAGTAATAATTGTATTTCGAGTAATATCTATCAAGAAATCCTAGATGTGTATGTGATACAAATATTATGGGTGTCATTAAGAAAGAAAGAACTGATTAAATTCTTTAGGGTCCGGATACGTACAAGAAATTGTAATGAATATGCAAATGAAAATCAATTTTTATGTGAGGTCAAACAAAGGTTAAATGATATGCTCATATGAGAAACCCGTAGTAGTTTTGAAACTTTTCTCAAGTGTATGTTGTAGAAATATTTAAATGAAAGCTTTATTCATCAACTATATTTAACATAATCAATATCAGATATATGTATAAGTAATCCTATTTCTACATAAATTGTAACTTTCAATTTTCTTAAGGTAGTTCTTTGTTTTAAGTGACAAACGCACATTATTTATGTGCTAGTGCATGTATGTACATTATATCTAAATTAGAAAATATCGTTCATCTTCTCATCACTTAGAGATTAAACAAATTTATAGTATTCCAAGAAAGAAAAGACTTCGTAAATTATGTTCACTGTCACAGGTTGAAGCATACACGTATAGTATCAATGTATTGTAGTTTAAAGTTAGAAAAATGTACTTAACGAAATATTACCTTTAAGGAGGTACTCTACATCGCATAATGGTTGACTTCTTTTAAAACATGGATGAAAATACAAATATCAGTAATATCTGTCCATTCATTTACAAAATATTACCACATATTACTGAGTAGTTCAGTGGGTTCGCGCGTCGACTGCTGAACTGTAGATCGCGGGTTCCAGTCCAGCAGACGTGTTACTTTTTTCCCAGATTGCCTTTAACTAAAACTGCATTATCTTGGCTAAATAAAGTAAATTTGAAAGTTTTCAATTCAAACATATTGTTGTACATATCTTCCACTTTTCATCCATATCAAATTTCTCAAGTGTAGCATACCTCCTTAAAAAAAAACGTTGCTTTCAAAATTGATCAAGTATTGTCGACAATTTGTTTTACAGAATTATGTAAACTAAGAAAATATCTCTATAAATGCTCATGATTAAAAGAAGAAAATTGATTAATTCATCATATGATAAAGGAGATTGTCCGCAGTTATAATTATTGTTATAATGAATAACAATATATATGATTTATTTGGGGGGGGGTGTTTGTCTGAAATAGTTTGATTTATGATTAGAAAAGTTGTCATTTTTTTCGTCTAATGTTGACTATCTTAGTTTGCCTTTAAAATATGTATACATGTAGGTCATGTTAAATACGTTAAATCTATTAATTGCATGATTCCTGGTTTAAAAAACAACAAAACGATGCTCCAGGGCCTGTGCATGCATTATTTTGCTCATTATTATCACCAAAAGGAATTAAATCTAAATCAATTCAACATGAGTACAGAAAGTTAAATTCCGAATCATGATGAGGTTGCTAGCAACTCCGAATCCTTTTGAATTCTAGTGAAATCATTGTGGAGCACATTCTCTCACCAGAGGGTGCGTACACAAGTTTCACTACATGCAACATTCTGTCACCAGAGGGCGCGTTACGCAAGCTTCTCTAACATGCTGTCACCAGAGGGTGCGTTACGCAAACTTCGAGAATGGGTGGAGCAGTCACTTTGGCGTTGATATGATAAAGCCAAGGACTGCATGCTTATTGAATTTTGAAATTAATATTGTTTTTCACAATGACGAAGCTGTTTTAAAGTTAATTACTTGAATAAGATTGATAAAATTTGAAGTCTTCAATTTACATAACCTATTACCAGTCAGTGCCATGGGGGCAGTGTTACAGAAGGACGTGAGAAATTGGCTATAAATTAATTAACTCTGCTTTGTTTAATTAATAAACCTTGAAACTTAGGTCTTTTCCGAGAAAGCGACAGTATATTTACTAAAAGCCGCTGGTCGTATAATGTGTTGTTGAAGCCTTGTAAACGCATCACATAACATGAAGTCGGCGACGTGTAAAATATTTATAGACATGCTGCTTTCAAACATGAATGGCTGTTTAAAATTTGCCGTTTTTCTCGTTGTGGGACTTTCCTTGTCAAATGGTGAGTGTAATTAGGTTTATTTTTTATTGTGATATATTTGAACGTTTTCACCGATGGTTAAAGGATTGATATTTTATTCTATTTTGCGAGAAATGGGTATATACCTCCGCTTCTGCAAACCCAGAGATGCGTCTAGTGTATGAAACCCCGTATTCTTTATCTGCAATACATTCTATCAATATGATGACATAATGAAAACGGATGTTAAAGATTAAAAAAAAAAAAAAAAAAAAAAAAAAAATGCAAATGAGGGCGTGACATTTTCAAATTTGATAACATTTCAGCTCTTTTGAGCTATAAGTTCCTATGAATTTTTATGATTGTCTGTTGTCTGTCCGTCTGTCCGTCCGTAAACTTGACACATTTTCGACTTCAGAACTACAAAGCTAATTTCAATCAAACTTGTCATTAAGCATCCTTAGATAAAGGGGATTCAAACTTGTTCAAATAAAGGGGCACGACCTATCTAATGGGAGATAATCAAGAAACAGTGAAATTATGGTGGCATCTTTTTAAAAAATCTTCTCAAGAACCACTGGACCAGAAAAGACAAAACTTATATGAAAGCTCCCTTACTGTCAGAGAGAAGATTCAAAACTGTTCAAATCATAGCCGGTGTGGTCACAAGAGGGATCAAATTTTTACATGGGGATATATATTCATGAAATACCGGAAATATCTTTAAAAATGTTCTTCTCAAGAACAAATTCCAAAATTGGTCATATCAATATGCAAGCATCCTCAGGTAGTGTAGATTCAAGTTTGTTTAAATCAAAGTCTCAAGGGTAGGGTGGGGCTACAATAGAAGAATAAAGATTTATATGGGAATACATATATAAAAGAAACTTTTAAACTTTCAAGAGAAACAGTGCCATGGTTAGTGATAATAATATGTAAACATCCACATGTAGGAAATATTCTAGTCTGTTAAAATCGAAGCCCCGGGGTAGGATGAGACCGCATTAGGGAGAGGGCTAAGATGGGTTTGTCCTGCTGCCAAGTCTCATTTAGAATTGAATAAAAGTTTGCTTCAATAAGGCCTCAATAGGGGATCAAAGTTTTACATGGTAATACACATGGAAAATCTTTAAAAGTTCTCTTCCGAAGGCTAATAAGGCCAGTCATATTAAACATATTAATATGCAAACATCCCCAGGCGGTACATATTCCAGTTTATTCAAATCATGGCCCTGGAGGGTAGGGTGGGAACACAATGGGATATCAAATTTTACATGGCAATATATGAGGAATTTAAAAACAATCTTCTTCTCAAGACCAACAGGTCAGGTCCACCAACAGGTCAGGTCCAATTATTATAGGTTATAGACTTTGTATGGGAAAATATGACGACCGAGTTTTTTGGCGCGTAGACGGACCGAGCTTGCGAGGTCCGTTCGCGACAAAAAACGAGGTCGTCATATTTCCCATACAAAGTCTATAACCTTTTTATTATATACTTTCAATTTCATTTAGAAACTAACAATAATTTTATTTTTAACAATAACTTTATCGGTTTAACTGAGTAAAAGATGAAAAACACGAAAAATTTGAAAATTAACGGCGTAGAAATTTGATTGTGACGTAATGTTTGCGGGCCGGAATGTTTCCGGGCATATATCGTGTGATATATGCCCACAAACTTTTAAAGAAAAAAGAAGAGATGATATTGAAAGTATATAATAAGTCATATTTATTTGCAAGCATCCTCAAATACTAAAAATTAGGGATTGGACCTCAATAGGGGATCAGGTTTTATCATTGAAATATATATAATCTTATTAAAAACCACTGATAATGATTAGTCATTATATCAATTTGAAAGCATTCCAATGTAGTGTAGATTCTTATTTGACTTTATATAGTGATGAGAATATGTAAGAAATTCATTATCAATCGTTTTTAATATTAGCAGGGCCACGTTAAATCAGATCATTATGCAATGTAACTAAGTTGTAAATCTTTTTTTTTTTCATGGACCATGGACCCAGAACAGCAAAGCATTGTTAGTCATTCTGATATTGAAGCATCCCCCATGTTGTGTGGATTTAAGTTAAATCATCATCCCATGGGGCTAGGTTAGAATCATAATAAGGGGTAAACAATATTCTAATGAAGAACAGCGAGGCCAAGCTGACTCAGGTGAGCGTTGTGGCACATGGGCCTCATCAGGTGAGCGTTGTGGCACATGGGCCTCTTGCTATTTGTTTAGAGTTAGAGTTGGCCGTCTTTCAGGCGTATCTTACTTGCATTAAAATGACCTAACATGGTGTGTTGGAGAACAGTAACAGCAGCATAATATATGGTATTTTATCCCTATGGCATAGGAATAACTATGTCACAAGGATTGCATCCATTAAAATCTCTTTCACTTACAGTTCGGTTTAAAAATTTAAGCCATAAACGGACGGGCGGCCAGACCGATAGAAACCTCTTCGATTCTGGAGGTGTACAATAAAAAAAGATGTCAAAATTAAAGACTTCTCAATGAAACTTTTTTGATATATGTAAATTGTATCCTGGCTTATATCAGTCTTACAGTATGTAACCTACCTCGATCATGAATTTTGATAGCTATGATGAATTGGTGTGGGGGCGGAGTTGAAATTAGTTTTTCACTTTTCGGGAAATATCATGATATAGTTATCGTACATGCTCTAATTTAAATTTTTATATGTAGGTCGTCATGTGCACAATGTCAAACCTTCCTCCCCGATGCGTGTGGAAACAAGTTTTAAAAATGAAACACTGTCCTTGAAGACTGCAATTCTGTTTCATTACATCAACTATTTTGGATTCTGCATACCTGAGAAAATACCCACAATGGAGGTCAAAAAATGTTTCAGTTCCATCAACACTGCATGTGCTCTTGTAGGAGAGAGAACCCGAAACAAAAAGAAAGCACGCAAGAACAATCTGACAAAACTGTGCTTCCTGGCACATAAATCGAAGGATGTCTCCAGGTGGTTCACAATCGCAGGTCATATTGCACAAGCATTATGTGCTGCTTGCTCCGAGCTGGCGACTGAAGAGGAAAAAACAGTTTGTGAAAAGAAATTGTGCAAGTGATTAGTGAAGAAAAAACATGTGTCTATGCGTTTGGATTTGTGTACATATTTTGAAAGTTTGAATTTTTTATTTAAACAACAAAATATTGCGTGTATTTGAGGATAGAAAAGATGGAGGTCCCAGACCTCTCAGTTGTTTCTTACTTTATGTAAAATTCTGAGAGTGATACCTTTATCTTACAAGCATTAGAAATTGTTACAAATTTTAATTTAACTGTTAAAAAACTAGGTGCACGTATAAACCATTTGTAAAACTGTAATAAACTAGTGATTGTTTTTATAAAAAACAAATGTCTCCCCAGCTCCTAAAAATGGAAGTGCTCCAAATGAAACCTCCCCCGTAATGTACTGCATGGTATGGAGGAGAAACATAAGCAAAAACATAGACATTATGAACTCCGATAAGTTACATAGGAGAAGTGTTCACAAGCTATTTTACACCCTCCACCACTCAGATCCATTTTAACTTTAAGGATAACAATTGGATCCTCCTGTCCTTACAATATGCACATCTACAAATGACATTGAAGTATTGTGCAAAGTTTCAAGTCTATCGAATAAGCCATACAGGAGGAGAAGCGTTCACAAGATTTCGTAACAGACACACAGACAGACTGACAGAAAAGTACGAGAATAATATATCTCCCCCGGCAGAAGGGAGACATAACAAACACACAACTACGATTTTGTGCACTTTATACATGTATATAAGGAATCACTGTAAAGTTTGTCGGGTATGTGAGGTGAGTAACTACAGTGGGAAACGTAATACTTTCCATAACAGCAAAGCCGTAAAATACACATTCCATGTTAATTTCCATAGTCCCCGACTACACACCTTCACGGAAGCCCATTGAGCTCATTTTCGTAGCATTTTTTTTTTTTACGCGCGTGGTACGCGAAACTTTCGCGTTTTAAAGCAAAAATTTCGTTAATAAACGCTTTTTTCCCCGCGTTACAACGCGAAATATTGTATATAAATATACATTACGTAAAATAGGAACCCGTAAATATTGCAATGAACAAAGACTGACGTTATGCACTTTTAAGTATAATTATATACACGGGCTAGTTAACACGCCCACATTTTAGACGCATATTTCATCATGTTTGGCAAATATGCTATTAAAGTTTTATTGCAAATGCAAATTAGAATTCATATTTCTAATTAATTAATACCAGTGTGTCTAAATTAACAAAAGCTTTAAATTACAAGGGGAAACCCATCAGAATGTCCTAGAAAACACTTGGTGACCTAAGTCATTTTCTTCCGATGATAGCTGAATCCACACCTTTCAAAGGTTATGTCCCTTGGCTCTCATCTTTGAAAAAACCCATAGAATTCTCACAGCAACCTTTGTAACTTGCTGTTTTATAACTTTGTCATTTGATATGCTTTTGGTTTGGTATGAAGATATTTCTGTTGTCTAGAAAGACCTCTCCTATATGACAATTAATAACACAAAATATGTAATGAACAAATTATGTCATGATACTTTTAAAATATTGAACGCATTTTTAAAATCGATGAATTGGGGTCTATGCCATCGTGGCAAGCCACAGCTGAAATGGACGCTCCTCTGCCATCATTATATATCAGCCATGTAGCATGGTTTTACAAAGTGGAGGACCAGCCCCCTTCCCTTTACTCCCCCCCCCCTCCCCCAAATATGAGAAGAAAAAGATATGTACTCTATTATTTCTGCAATTCCATGTACAGTTCTAATAAAAAGTTGGTTGTGATTGACTTAACGTATAATTTCAGACACTTTATTTATTTTCTTAAAAGTCATTACTTAAATTTGTCCGAAGAGGAATTTTTGATATTCTTTTGTCTGCACAAATTCATTTTCAACAAAAACTAGATCTAATTTATCAGTTTCTTCCTTGTAAGTGTGCAGGGTCATGAGATGGTTCACTCTACTGTATCTCAAGTAAGGTTTTACCCTTCGAAGGTTGCTGAAAGACCTCACTGACGGCATTAGTGGCAGGCATGACCAAACTTAATCGAATTATGAATTGCTATTTGGCTAAATAGAGCACACACAAATCCCCTCAACCAAATAGTCTACAATGATTTTGACCGCTGTCTCCTCTGAGCGAACTTTCGGGTCAGCTTTCATGGTCTCAAGCTGTGTTTTAATATCTCTTCTATTAATATCGGAGGTATAGAAAATGAACGCGAAATTTAGCTCGTTCTCATAAATCTGACCAATTACCGTTTTCGTCAAAAGGTTCTCTAGGTTGGCATAGAAAACATAGCCTGATTGATCCATTCTGTCTTTAATACAATTGACCGCAAGGTCTAAGGCCTTAAAATAATGTTTCCGATATATATGTATTTCCTCCACTGGTGTCGGGTGATATGATTCGGAACCCTCATCAAAACGTTTTGGTAGCCTTTTCCTTCTAAGCAGCTGTGGCTCATTAACTTTCAATTCTTGTAGTCTGTTTTTAACCTTCTCCCAGAAAAGATCAAACTGTTCCACTTTTCTTATCTTTTGCAAACTCTGTATTGTCAGAGCTGCCATTTTGCTACTTTCAACTGTAGTGACTTTCTCTTTCTGTGGTGCTTTGCTCAGGTTGTCAGCTTCTTAAAATTGTTCACCAAGAAGAGAACCAAAAAGAAAGTTAAAATGTCTACAGCATGTATAGAGCCATGCCTCTAATTCTTCTTCTTATTTCTTGTTCCTTCACTCATGTATAGAGCCACGCCTCTAATTCTTCTTCTTATTTCTTGTTCCTTCACTCATGTATAGAGCCACGCCTCTAATTCTTCTTCTTATTTCTTGTTCCTTCACTCATGTATAGAGCCACGCCTCTAATTCTTCTTCTTATTTCTTGTTCCTTCACTCATGTATAGAGCCACGCCTCTAATTCTTCTTCTTATTTCTTGTTCCTTCACTAATGTATAGAGCCACGCCTCTAATTTTTCTTCTCATTTCTTGTTCCTTTATTCATGTATAGAGCCACGCCTCTAATTCTTCTTCTCATTTCTTGTTCCTTTACTCATGTATAGGGCCACAACTCTAATTCTTTTTCTCTTTTCCTTCACTAATGTATAGAGCCACGCCTCTAATTCTTTTTCTCATTTCTTGTTCCTTTACTCATGTATAGGGCCACAACTCTAATTCTTTTTCTCTTTTCCTTCACTAATGTATAGAGCCACGCCTCTAATTCTTGTTCCTTTACTCATGTATAGAGCCACGCCTCTAATTTTTCTTCTCATTTCTTGTTCCTTTATTCATGTATAGAGCCACGCCTCTAATTCTACTTCTCATTTCTTGCTCCTTCACATACTCTAGTGTCTCATTCCATACATCTTGCGGAACCTCATAGTTTTCAGTTACGCTGAGTAGAGTATGGAACGCTGTATATGTCTTATGTTAAGGATGCGTTTCCATAATCATATGCTGTGGTTTCATAATTATATGAATTTTCAACAGTTGTGATGCTGAGATATTGAGAACTGTCGCAGCCAATTATTAATAGAACGCCAAACCCCGAGACGAGGTCTTTCGAAATACCACTAGTTTTCACGAAAAGATAAGAGAATACCGATAATAGTCTAACCAAAGAGGGTCATAATTTCATTATAACTGGCCAGGGGATTGTGGAAAGACTTAAACATGCACAAACATAATCCAAACTCAGAGCGTTTAGTAAGTAATTTGTCCTGAAAATCAGAATATGTAAACGTTTCCTCATGTAAAAATTCTTTTGGATTTGATTATGGCAATCCGTTTTACTATTCATTCGAAAAAGAGATATCTCTTTAACTTTGAGAGATGTCTCTTTAAATAATTTTAAGAAATATTTTTTAAAGCTAAAGAGACATCTCTTTACCGATGCAAAAAAAGAGAAAGATATATCTTAAGTTAAAGATATATCTCTTTCAGAAAGTGTAACAGAGATATCTCTTAAAATTTAAGACATGACCTTAATAATTTGACTACAAGGATTATTCCCGTCAATGACCTTCGCCTTTTGCATGACGTAATAGGTGCACATTATCAAAATGGCTGAACATGTAGAGGAGGTTGTCTCTACCGTGTTGAACAGTAGATTTGTTTGACAAAGTCAGTAAAAATAGTATATATGTATAAGATGTTTGTATTTTTCATTCATACAATCATGTGTGCACATCAAAATGAAGATGAGAAATCCCGTGGGGATCCGGGTAGGAATAGGTCCTCAGTACGCCCTTGCTTGTCGTAAGAGGCGACTAAAGGGGGCGGTCCTTTGGACCGCAAAAACCGAGGACCCGTGTCATAGCAGGTGTGGCACGATAAAGATCCCTCCATGCTCAATGGCCGTAGGCGTCGAGCATAGGCCTAAGTTTTTCAGCCCTTCACCGGCAGTGGTGACGTCTTTATTTGAGTGAAATATTCTCGAAAGGGACGTTAAACAATATTCAATCAATCAATCTAAAGCTGAAAATCCTTGCATCACTTCAAACTCATGCATGCCGTGTAACATAATTTTGGCGCGCTTCCGCTATAAGGAACATTCCGTGTGGATTCAAGAATAACTTTTTATAAATCAAGAGGTGTCTCTTTCAGTGAGAGAGCTATATCTTTTCTGTTTTAAAAGAGATTTAAAGTGAAAGAGATATCTCTTTATCTTAAAGGGATATATCTCTAAGTGAAAGAGATGCAACGTTCGGAGGATTATAAATTGCGAAAAGGACTAAGAAATAGGAGGAACCAAGGAGAGACTGATCATATTTTTATCAGAGGAGGGAAAATCCTTCACCGACAATTGAGAGCCTTGCAGTTTAAAGGGGTGCAAGGGCCGCAGGTACAGGGGACGTTGTCAAAGACTGGGACTCGGAATGTGCAGGGTAAACGGCACAAGCATCCACATGTAAATAGTTCTATCACGGATGAACTTAAGATTTTAACAAGTAACGTTGATGTTAGACCTAGAACAGTGCGTGGAGAAAAATAAACCGGACATTATTGCGCTAACAGAAGTGAAACCAACAAATTGTATGTCAAAACTAGAAGTGACAGATTGGAAGGTTATCAACCACCGTTCCACAACCTGGAGTTCGAGTGACGTGGGGTATGTATATACATTTCAAATCTTTTTGGGTCAGAGGTTTTTAACGTGGTGCGTGATATTGAACAGGAGTTTGAAGAGTTGATATGGGTCAATGTGAAAGTGAGAGGAAATAAATCAATCGTGTAAGGTTGTATATATCGCAGGCCATCAAGCGACAATGAGATTAACCAGAACATAGAAAGGCTACTTCGGAGTGTAGCGGATAGAGACGTACGTGACTAAAGCATAGTCGGGGACTTTAGTTATTGGGAAATTGGGAAAACGAGTTGGAGGACAAAAACACACAGGAAGCATGGGAGATTTTAGCAAGAAGCTGGAAAGTGAAATGCGGGGCCACATACCAACCTATACCGTAGTTAACAGATCCAGCAAAAAACGACAACCGTACATGAATGAAGAAGAGAGGAGGCTTTTGAAAAGCAAGCAGAGAGCTTGGGAGATGTATACCACAACCCATCACTATTACGACTATGAGGACTACTGTAGAGCGAGGAACAAACTGTGAAGCCACACATGAGAGCTGAGACAAAACTTCGAGGAAGCGATCGCAAGTGAAATAAAGACAAATCCCAAAGCGTTTTGGAAATATACCAAGTCGAAGCTAACAATGAAATGCGGTGTAGATGAGCTCAAAGGCTGTGAGGGTATGATACATAGTGGTGAAGGCTACAAGACAGTACTTTTAAATGACTTCTTTTGTAGTGTATTCACGAACGAGGACACTTCAACTGTGCAGCAATGGAGGATAAGTCAGATGGGAATATACTCAATGACAAAGCATAACAGAAGAAGTCATTCTTAAGCAGCTCCAGAGCTTAAAGATCAGTAAGTCATCTGGGCTTGGTGGCTTCCATCCAAGGGTCATTAAAGAGGTCGCACATTTTATTACAAAACCACTGGGGATAATCTATACTAAGTCAGTTGAGTACGATGAGTTACCAGCACAATGGAAACAAGGGCAAGTCATCCCTATCTTCAAGAATGGAGGTAGAAGCACACAGGGTAACAATCGATCAGTCAGCCTAACAGCAGTAGGCCGACAGTTTGTTAATGTCTACCTGCAGCTTTATCCTGTCTTCCTCAGTAGATGCCCTTCCGTAGACCTTTGTGTCGTCAGAGAAGACACTGCATATAACGTCTGTTAAGTCGTTGATGAAGATCACGAAGAGGACATGACCTAACAGACTACCTTGGGGAATGCCGCTCGTGACGCTGGTCCAGTTTGATATATGCCCATTTTGCGAGACCCTCTGTGATCTGTCCATTAAAAAGCTCCTGATCCAACTTCCTACGTTGCCTTTGATATAGTAGCTATTGATTGATTGTATCTTGCTTAACATCTCGTTCGAGAATTTTTCACTCATATAGAGACGTTATAGTAGCTATTAAGTTTGCTGGAGAGACGTTGGTGGGACACAGTATCGAAAGCCTTCTTGAAGTCTTTTAAAAGTATATTGCGTCGAGGGGCTCTCCACTGTCCAAAGCTTCTGTCCACTCATCTAAACACACTAGGCTGGGTCTTACATGATCAGAGAGGCACAAATCCATGTTGCTCGTCGCAGAACAAGTTGGTATCTGTTATGTACACCATCACTGCCTTCCTGATGATGACCTCATCAAGCGAACTTTTGTCAGCAAGGACAGGAACATCATCAAACGCCTATACATTACATTGGTTCGACCTATACTCAAGTATGGGAATGCTATACCAGTTTGCAGGCGACATAGACAAGCTTGAGAGAGTACAGAGAAGAGGCCACCAAAGTGTGCACTGACATAAGGGATCTACCCTATGAACAGAGACTTGAGAGTATAAAATTGTCGTCATTGTACAATCGGAGACAGCGTGGAGATATGATCCAAGTGTATAAGACACTGACTGGCAAAGACACATCAACTAGGACAAGCTGCTACCTCTGTCACACTCGACAAGAACTACGGGTCACTCGCTTAAGCTGGGAAAGAAGTATGCAAGGGTCAACATCAGGAAACATTCGTTTGGTCCACGAGTTGTCAACAACTGGAACTCTATGGAGCACCAAATTAACATAAACTCAAATAATTGAAGATATCTTCAATTATTTGAAGATATCATAATTCAATTATTGCTCTCTTTAATTGAAATAATGCGCGCATTAAATCAATTATTGCTCTCATCAAATGAATTAATGCGCACTTCAATTCAATTATTGCTCTCATCAATTGAATTAATGCGCGCATCAATTGAATTAACGAGAGCAATAATTGATTTAATGTGCGCATTTATTCAATTATTGCTCTCTTCAATTCAATTGATGAGAACATCAATTTCGTAGAAATATTGCTCGCAATAATTGATTTAGAGCTCGGTATAAATAATTTGATGATCTCTTTAATTCAATTGAAGATATCTTTAATTATTTACAATGCTTTTGTATAAGGGATTAATGCGCGCATCAATTCTTTTAAAGAGAGCAACAATTCAATTAAAGGGATCATTAATTCAATTGTGGATGTGTTGAATTGAAGATATCTTTAATTATATAGTTGCTCTCTCTAAAAGAAGTATTGCTCTCTTCAAATGAATTAAAGATATCATTAATTCAATTGAAGAGAGCAATAATTGAATTAATGCGCGCATTAAATCCATTATTGCTCTTATCAAATGAATTAATGCGCGCATCAATTCAACTATTGCTCTCATCAATTGATTTAATGCGCGCATTATATCAATTATTGCTCTCTTCAATTGAATTGTAGCGCGCATCAATTCAATTGTTGATATCATTAATTCATTTGAAGAGATCATTAATTCAATTAAAGCGCGCATCAATTCAGCAGAAGAATTAATGCTATCATCAATTCATTTAATCCGCGCAATAATTCAGAATTGAAGATATCATTAATTATTTGAAGAGATCTTTAATTAAATTGTTGCGCGCATCAAATGAATTGATGATATCTTCAATTATTTGAGTTTATGTTAATTTGGCGCTCCATAGAACTCCCCCACCGAATTGGGTGGGGTACTTGTATTCTAGACATGAGCAGAAGTAGGCCTAGCCTTTTTTTTTTAAAGAAGAGGTATCATGGTATACAATGTATCTCTCAAACTAAGAGAGATTATAAGACTCTCTTATGAGTAACCATGAAATATAAGGTGATTCCACCCGATCGGTTGCAAAAAAGCTGTGAAACCCGAGGCTTTGCCGAGGGTTTTACCGCTTTTTTGCAACCCCAAAGGTGGTATCACCTTTTATTTCATGGCAACTCATCCCTTTTAAACATTAAGAGATATCTCTTTAAAGTAAAACGACTTGCCATATTATTTGATTCGTGATTTGAAAATTATTAATATTGTCTACGACTTTTTGGGACCCCCCCCCCCTTCTTTTTTTTTAAAACCTCGAATGAATTTTCAAAAGTTGGCGAGTATTGGTTTAAAATCAATATAGTATTTTAGTGAGAGGACAAAGGCTAAGTATTGAGGTATAGGGGAAATGAATTTGTGTACTTCCCCAACATTAGAATGAAGGCCAGTAAAAAGGAAACAACATGGAACAAACTGTCCACTGAAATCCTTATCACGTGAGTAAAAAGTCACATGATATCAAAATGAACAACGGACTGTGCAAACGAGAATTTTTTATCATCTGTATTGCTATCTTAACAGTGACTGTAATGATTTGAATGATATTTAGTTTCATAGTTCTGAATAGACAAACAATCTGATTCCTCAAGTACATCGTCATTGTTAATTTCGAATGTTTGACTATGTCAATTACAAAATCTATCCTCTGACATGTACTGAAAAGATATTCAAGTTGTAAAGACTTTATTCCCCGATATCTCTTTCATTGAACTAGTATTGATTGTTACGATCATTGTCCAATTATTCTTGTAACTTATAGATCTAGCCCACCTTCCAAGAATCATTATTTTGGTGGGTTTTTAAAAATCTTTTCCTGTTTCAAGGAAAATTTTGAAATCATCGTATTTATCGTTCATAAAAGAAAAGATATACTGTACGTAAGATAGCTCATTACACAAACAATTTTATTTAATGGCTCATTCAAACACCTTGTATGAAGTATGATTTCACTGTCGAAAGGGTGATACAAGTTTCTCAGTTATTTTTAATTTTTATATGAATTTTTTGTGATTTTTCTGGAATGATAAAAAGAAGGTGTTTTTTGTTTAATGCAAATAATATATTTTGAAATCCAAACAGCGCTTTGATTTGATGCATGATATAAATATCTAATAAAACCTGCAAAATAGATTCGTGTAAATGTTCTAATTTTTTAAAGAAATAGATATATTTATAAATTTTGATATTTTTTAAATCTCCAACTAAAATCTTCAAGAAACATGTCATTTAGAAGAAAAAAAAGGTATATTAGACAAATATGTTTTAAAAAGAAATTAAAATGAAATGACTATTAATTTCAGAAATGTTGCTATATTTGATATTTGAACCAAATGAGAGAAAAAAGTACCGATCTTGATTAAAATTGATAGAAATTACTTGAATAATCTTATGGTTGCTAATTGTACATGTATGCACTTTTTATCAAAAAATTAGTTTCCTTTATAAATTTATTTAATATGTAAAAAAAAAAAAAAAATTACATTGAGGGAATGTAATTTTTTTATTACAATGTTCTCTGTGACTACTTTTTCATAATTCTGATCAGGTTAATTTGGTTCAAATTTGAAAAACACAATATTTCTGATTTCATTTCAATTTCTTTTAAAAAAAATATTTGTCTGAAATATCTTATTTCTAACTGACATGTTTCTTGAAGATTTTATCTGTACATTTAAAAAATACTAACAAATGACTTCATCAATTTTCATAAATATTTTTTTATTTGAAAAATTACAATGTCTTTCTGAGTCTTTTAGGAATGTTTTATTGGATATTTATATCATGCATCAAATCACAGTGAAATTCAGACTATAAAATCTCTTATTTGCAAACAAAACACTTTTTTTTTCATTCTGGAAATAATTAATGTAAAATAATCGTGAGCTTGTATCACTCTATCGATGGTGAAATCATACTTCAGAAGAGGTGGTTTAACGAACCATTAAATAAAAGTTTGGTGTAATGAACCACCTTAAAGCAATAAATATCATAACAAGCAATCTTTATAAAGATATACAAATATGACAACTGATCAAAATTATGCTAAACATGCTAAAGAGAATACAAAAATGCTAAAACAAAGTTATTAATCATATAGTTGGAATATTGATATTTATACACATTTGGTTATGGTTAGTTAAATAATAACTAATTAGACAACAAAATACAAATTTATTTAAGTGTTTTAGTGGGTACCATTGTTGGGCCAAACATTCTCAGCTGAATTATAAATTGGCCAAATCATCTCGTGTGTTTTTGCTGAATTGTCCAAAATTTTGGACTGAATCAATCTGATTAAAATAAGATCTTGGATCCGCTCCGTTATTGTTATGTCGCTACACAAAGTTAGCGACACAACAATAACAGAGCGGATACAAGATCTTATTTTAATCAGATTGGGGTTGAATTGTCTGGAATTTAGATGAATGACTTACATGTCACTGGCCAGCATTAATTTTGAGAATGTCCATTTCGTTTTGCGTCTATTATTCGTTGGTGACAGTTGATTTTTTTGTTTTAATTGAACTGAATGGTTTTGTTATGTATTGTTCATTTTGCATATATATTCAGAATGAGTAGTTTTTAGCCTTTTCGCTGCCCAAACTATACCCTATGAATAAAAAGATGTATTCTATTGCAATTAGTTCGAGGTTTAACTGTATATTGACTAAATTAAATATACAATATCTTTAAGGTATTTTTTTTTTTATTTCAGCAGCTTATTCAAGGTTTTGCTTCTGTGAACGATACAAGCAATGTCGAATTTGTCCATGTTATATTTATGAACCACTTAGGTAAGCATTTACCATTATGGCTTTCATATTACCTTGTGGAGTGATCTCGAGGTCAAATTACTACTAAAATTTCGAAAATTTTGTCCTCATCATATCTTTCTTACTATTTTACCTGGGATTCTGATATTTGGTATAGTAAGATGCAGTATTTGTTAATTAAAATATCCCAAGTTATAAGCACATCTAATTGATTTGATAGCATTTACAATCAATATGTCTAATTCTGATCATGAGATGGAAAAGGTAGTTTGAAAGATTTGATGAAATTAATTTTTTTAAACTGTTTGAATTGTCATGTCTAATTGATTTCATAATGTCAGAGATGGACATATCTCTGCTTCCAAACACATGATTGAAGAGAAAATTTCAAAAATTGGATGAACAAATGTTATCGTGTATTAATTTCTATCTAGAATATCAAATTTGTATGCAAACATCAAGTATTTGAAATTGCTTCATGAAGAAGAGACATGTTTCAGTCCGCTAAAACTGTTCCTCCTAGTTTGAGTTAGATTCAGATGCAGTTCTAGGATACAATTATTTTTATTTCAGATGTGGGATATGATGGCATTGCTTCAGAAGTTGGATTTATCAATAACATTTTGAATAAGTATTTTCATGAATATTTTCCAAGGGCTGTGAATTTATCTGAGCAATTACGAGCTGGAGAATATGTTGAAAATTTTGTGTATACAACACATCCATGGCTGCTCAGTTTGTTTTTGGATTGTCCAGAAAATTTTAAACTTGCAGACATACCACTTCAGGTATAAATTCATTATTTAGGAATTGTATGTGAAATCTCTTTAATTCTATATCTATCAAGTAACTTTCAACTTAATTAGAATCATTCTTTGACAGATGTAATTTTGCTTTGTGTTTTAAAATATTTCAGTAGATGTAGTAGTATATTGCATATCTCTACACTGCACATAAAGCTACATAATATCTTGGATGTATAGTTCCGTACTTCATATAAGACTACATTTTGTAACATATGAATTTATCACAGACACATCAACAACACAAAGTCATTTGCTGTTTGATATCCCCTGAAATCAATGACTGGAATACATGTATGTTCCATAAATCTGAAAAGATTTATTTTAAATTGAATCAAACTGCTATATTTTGATTTTATTACATTATTGCTAAATGATTTAAATTGTATGTGCTAAGGATTTATTTTTATACAAGATATTTTTGCAAGCTGAATAGACAAATAAAACTGTTAAAAAATACCCACAGTTTATTTGTACTATTCAAAACATTTTTATCTTATCAAGAACTAATTGGCCCAATTCAACTGAACTTGTCGCAGAGTTTCTTTAGGTAAAGAACATTCAAGTTTGTTCTGATGAGGGCCATATTATGCCTCCTTCAACAGAAGTGTTCATTGAAATATTTTTTGAGGAACCAATGAAGTCTTGCATGGAAGCTTCCATAATAAATGGAGATTTGATTTAATCAAACCTTCAGGGTTGGGATAAGGTCACAATGGGGTTTAAGTTTTACATAAGAATATATAAAGAAAAGCCCAATTTGTCAAATTAATATGCATGCATCTTCATGTAGTAATTAGTATGTTCAAATCAAGACCCTCAGGGGGACCTCACTGCCAGGTTGGGATCAACTTTATATGCAATCATCCTCATGTCATGTCATTGAAATCCACATGCAATGTGCAAGCATCCATATATAGTGTAGATTCAACATTGTAGCATATGGGACCAGGGCAAGGCCACAGTAGAGTGTGAGGTTTTGCATGGGAATATATATAGGAAAAATCTTTAAAATTCTTCTCAAGAACCAAGAAGGTACAATTTTGTGAACTTGATATGTAAGAAACTTCATGTAGTACAGATAAAAGTTTGTCCAAACCATAACTCCCAAGGCATTAGAAATCAATAGTGCAATAAGCATAATAGGAATTAAAGTTTCATGCAGGAGTATATAATTATATATAGGATAGGGCCATATTGTGTGGGTGAGCAATGTGCCCTATGGTCCTTCTGTTGTATATGACTATTTGTCTAACCCCAATCTGATGGAAATCAGACCTTTGATCCACTCCGGTAATGTTTATGTTGCTTTGTGTAGTGACATAACGTTATCGGAGTGGATCAAAGATCTAATTTTAATCACCTTGGTCAGATGAATCTGAAGTCAAATTTTCCCCCAACAGGACTAGTTTGGCCACAGTCATGGACATAATGTTCCATTAACTTTTTCCATATAATTTGTATATTGAACAGTGTCCAAATGAGACTGAGAAGGAATACTTTGAAGCTGCTATAAGGAGAGGAGACATTACCTGGCATGCAGGACCCATGAACATGCAGCTCGAGAACATGAATGAGCTACTCTTCCAAATGAGTTTGAACATTAGCTTTGAACTAGACAAAAAATATGGAATCAAAAGATTATTTCCCACACTCAGTCAGAGAGATGTGCCAGGTTAGTACCATAGCAGCCAGTGCATATTTGGTTTGTTGAGTAGTATACCGTAAATCAACTTTTATTCGCGTGTGAGAAAATTTCACGAGAACCTCATCGTCGCGAATATTTTTCGTCGCTAACCAGTCCTTAAATGTCTGCCATAGGCTTGAAGAAGGCTCGATCGTGAAAATTACTTGCCGCGAACCAGTTTACCACAGGTGAATCGTGAAGTAGCCGCGAATAAAGGCTGGTTTATAGTATGTTTTATTAAAAGTTTATCATTTACATAAAAAATATAAGTTGTTGAAAACTTGATTAGATAGACAAGATAATGATTGTATGAGATGCACAAAATTTAGCCATCACCAGGCTTGATATATATCATGCTTCAAACATGATGAAATAAATTAAGCCAATTTAATAGATCTTGTATTTGAATAGGTAATACCTATATTTGATAGCGGTGGCCCTTCAGACAGTCTTATTGCAATGTACTATCACTAATGATAAGCTGCACATCAATCAATGTCTGTTAGAATACGCGGGTACGTTAAAGCAGGTTATACCTGCGTATTGCTGATCCAGTATTTGATAAATCTAACCAACAGGTAAGTGTGTATTATACATATTTTTTTTTTAACAAAAGGATTGACACAGGCAGTGATTCCTAGCCTGGTACAGAGAGGTATTTCTGCTGTGTCTGTTGGAGTTAATCCTGGATCCAGTCCTCCAGCAGTTCCTCCACTATTCAGGTGGAGCTTTGAGGATGATGAAGTTATGGCAACATGGCATCCAGGTACATTTTGATTTTTTATCCTCTCTTCAGTTCTATCCATCTGTACGTGTAACACATTGATTTTTTAATCCTCTCTCGAGGTTGATTCTGATGCATTATATTCCTATATTTTCCAGTTTGGTGACCAGGTTACTGTATAGTTTTTTGCAGTAGGTGAAAGTCTTTTAAATGTTCAAGAAATTGTTAAGCCTACGTGATTCAAATTTGCAGAGATGATGTATTTGTGGAACACTCAACACTTCCTGATTCACATACCTTTCTGCTTACCTATATATTGGAATTCTCTCAATTTGTTGGTGATATGTACATTTTAAAAACATCAAATCCAGGAGCTTCACCTGGCTTCACCTGAAGTCCAATGAGGATTTTGCCCTGCACTCATTGGGGCTCAAAGCATCCCTCCCCCATTAGGTACATGTATCCAAAGTATGTTAAACACTACTCTGATTCTACACATAAGTACTCTGAAGTCAAAAAGATGCTGGAGTCCCTCATTGACAATATCTACATAATCTTTAGTGATCAGGTCTTCCAACAGTTTGTTAAAATTTCCATAGACAGAATTGTACTCCTTTATCAGCTGACCTGTTTTTGTATTCTTACAAGGCAGAATTCATTCACAACCATCTACATGAGAAAAAAATCACTTTGTTGTGATCTTCAACTCAACATTTAAATACACTGCCAACATTTTATCTTAATTCAGTATATCTGAGTGAAAGACACCACAAAATCTTTCATATCCGCGCAGGTGGTGGAGAGTACTGAAAACCCGCCCAGGTGGTGGAGAGTACTGAAAACCCTTTGCTTGCGAAGATGCTTCATATTTGGATATTTTGTTGAGCGTAGACATTGATAGCAAGCTAACAACTCAACTTTATGACAATCGGGATTACTTTAAGACCGATAAAATAAGCACCGCCTTCAAATTTACCTTGTCTGTGAACCCTTGTCAATCAGGAGAAATTAAGCTTCAGATTGGATGCTAGAAGTTGATGGACATTTAGTTACTAGTCTTTGTGTATACCTTATCTATCTTAAAGGCCAAGGTTTTCAACCAGTTGGTTTTCCTCAGGTAAGTTAAGTGAGGGCAGGGGCGGAGCTAATTTAAGGCAGGTGTGAAGCCCCAAGGGAACCCTGCTAGGTAGTATATACTGTCCCAAATACACGGGATATTATCTGTGTTACCTGATTTACCTGTACATTTTTGTATGATTGAAAAATTCATGGTAGTGATTTTTCTTTTGCAGATTAATCGAAACGTTGATAATTAAATCTAATGAATCACACGTAAAAATTAAAGCTCCATAAATTTATTTTATGTAAATGAGAACGTTAGCCATTGAAAACTTAGGCAGAATGTTCTTTATTCAAAGTTTTTTTGTATCCATTTGACTGCCTTCGTTCGTCGGATACCCAGTGTCCGACGATATTTGACTGCCAAACATACAGTTTCCAACAGGAGTTTCTGAGTACTGCGGTAGATTTTCTGGATATGTACAGCTGATGTACCGATCATCGTCCCATGCCCCATGATGACTATATATTCCAAAACAGCTTAGAAAGTTTTATTCTGTTTAAATTAGTTTTTCTGGATGCACCAGAATTCTCTGGCTACCTAAGTTGTCTATGTGACTCGATATGGCAATAACGCATGGCCTACACAAACACTTAACAGGACATTCATATTTTCCAACAGTTTCTTCAAAAACTGGTCTAGATGAAGAATTTGTTCTTCCTCTGGGTCCCAATTCCAACCATTATACACAAGAAAGAGCCCTTATAGCGGCTATTTTCTCTTCTGATAAGTTGAACTTTTGTCGCCGTGTTTCGAGGGGAAAATTACGCTTATAAATTTTCAACTGAGTATAAACAAGATTTCATTAACTTACCATGTATTTACTGATAATTAATCTGTTTAACATAAAATTGATGTCTGTGTAAATTATATTCAACAGTCCATAATGATTATTAAAAGCCTGATATATCCTACTGTATTATAATTTATGTATTAATTGTATGCAAAATTTACTACTATTGTTGTTCGACTCTCTCTACATGAAAAAGCCAAAACCGTTTCCCTATCGAGCTGGATTACGCGGTAAGCATCAAATGATTGCACGAACGCTTCTCCATTGCCAACTTTCCAAATTTATGTAGAAATATTCTATTATCAGTTGCATATGGTGTTTATGTCTCTCAACCGATTTGATACACAAGAGCATGTTCTGCATATCATCAATTTTTATATGTGATGTATTATGGTACAGCAATGTTTGTACATCCTTCCATCTGTCTGTCCATCCTTCTATTCATTCAGGGTTTTGTTTTTCTTTTCTCATTTCTGCCTCACATACCAAGCTGAAACTTGTGTAGCTTTTCTGTGGGTCACACTAGATTATGTTGCAATTTTTTATCCATTTCAAACTCTCTTGCAAAGTTTGGCCACTTTATTTGATATTTAATGTTAAATGGAAGGTACATGATTTGTCTGTCTAACTCCTCCCACAGTCTTCAAGTGAAGACATTCTTATTTTACAGAGTGTTTTAATGTGTATTGAAGATGTGCATGTGGCAAGGACTTTGATTTTCTTCAATATTTGATAAAATTACAGGTTGTTAAATTTGTCAGTTTTAAGAAAATATTACATAGAGAGTACATGGTTTGTCTATCTTTCTCCTCTCGTACATACATATTTCTAAAGCTTAGGTATATTCTTATTTTACAGAATGTCTGTATGGGTATTGAAGATGTACATGTGACAAGGGTTTTGATTTTCTCTAAGTTTTGAGAAAATAACAGGTTGTTGAACTTAGTTTTAAGGAAATATTACAATGAGTACATGCACACCTGGTTTGTCCATTTAAAATGAGTTCATGCTGCAAAATTGCATGTATACTAGTAACATATAGCAAAAATTCAGTTCTCAACACACTCATCATAATTATGCTTTGTTTTTGCAGGAGGGTATCCACTTAAACCAGGACCAAATCCGGCTCACCCAGGGGGATTGTCCACTAAAGATTGTGTGGTGATGAAAGGATTTGAACATGCTCTGTGTTTTGCTTTTATATCAGATAATGGAGGCCCACCAAAGGATATTCTGGTGAGTGCTCAAACATTTGATATTTACATTTCCAATGTTTTTGCCTTTGTTGTCTTTACCAATTGAAATGATAGCCCTTTCCTCATGAATGTGAACAAGGTGTGTATGAATCTTGATAGATATAGTGCAACTATTTTAAGGCTGGGAATTCCAACAGAAATGAAACTGAAATGTATATTTTATATGAAAAATAAATTTCATTTTTGAAAATACATGAGGGTATGAACTGTACACATGCACTTCATGAAGTATGCTGAATACATGAGGGTATGAACTGTACAAATGCACTTCATGAAGTGTCACAGTTCATGTATTATCAAAAATGAAATTTATTTAATTCATGCTGGACACACTGCAGCTGCTAAAATCATGTTGCAAATAAAGAAACTCATGTAACTTGAGATTAAATCTTTGTTCAGGTTTTCAGATACTTGTCAAACCATTTGATTAACTATGCTGCTTTCTCAATATTTTGATATTCACAGGAAATTTTAGGTTATTATGAAATCCTCAGAAAAGAATTTCCAAATGCGAAAATAAAAGGATCAACATTTGAGGAGTATTTTGGTGAGGTGGACAAGATCAGGAACAGATTGCCCATCATCAGAGAGGAGGTCGGGGACACCTGGATCCAGGGAATAGCGTCTGATCCGTTCAAAATGGCCAGCTACAGAGCTATCAGTGAAGCAGTCACGCAATGTATTTCTGCAGGTGCAACAAAATCTAAGTGCTGTTTTTTTAAAAGGGTTAAAATAAAGGAGTTTTAATTCATGATTTTTTAATTAAACTGATCAATCTTTAATGAATTTGGTTAAGTATCTATGAAGATTTTTCTTTAATTTCATGTATATACCTCAGATATATGATACTTGAAAACTGTATTTTTGTTTGCATTTATCTGTGGTGATTTGTAGTTTTTGTCATAAATTTGTTCTTCAATACATAAATAGATGTTTGTAAGATGTCTGATCCTGACATAGCGAGTGCAGTTAGGCTGCTTATCAAACTACCAGAACACACCTGGGGACTGCCCAGTGTAGGAGACAATGTTAACTGGAGTAATCCACAGTTTAATGTGGCAAGATCAGGTAGGTACTTTTACTATGGTACATTACATATTTAAAACATTTACTTTGTTATTTTCATACCCGCACCTTCGAAAAATTGAGTTTATTGTTTTGATTTCTGTCTGTTTGTCTGTCTGTGACACTTTTTCATTACTGAAAGTCCTCCTAAATTCTGAGAGGTAGCAGAAAAATTCTTCAATGTATGATTGGAGATGTGCAATAAGAAATTTCCATTAAGATCCCTGTGACCCAAATAGGGTTAAAATTATAATGTATAGGCTAATTCTTATTTATTCCTGTCACTGAAAGTCTGTCTATACAGTTCAGGGTGTAGGATTCTAACTTGGTCTGCTGGTGATGAAATCTTAGGTACATGTACATGGATGATAACTTTAAGGATACATTCAGTTGTACTTGCTTCAGACTTTCTTGAGTCAAACACAGCTCTGTGTTACTATACAGATTCTACAATGATGAAATATACAAGATAATACACATGAAGAAAATGCATGCAATCAGATTAACCTGCTTGTGTGATTATAACCTTAATTGTAAATTATCAGGATTATGTTTAGAGGAAGGTATTACCAGCTGTCTTTTAGTGACTTTAGGTTTCCAATGCAAGAATGTATGTGACTATAATAAGATATATCTATGGTGCATATCTATGACAAATACTCATCAGAGTTGTCAGTTTAATTATTTTTCATGCAGAGAGGATATCAAGTACAGCAGGTTATCAGTAATTTATTGACCTTTCAACTTTTAGATGCTAGTAAATGTGTTAAACTGTATGATGGTTGATTTTAGGTGAACATTATAAAAACTGTGAGAAAGCATGGCAGGAACAGAGAGCATTTTTGTGGATGGCGATGGATCAGCTGAGAAACGTCCAGGTACTGTACGACATGATTGTACAAACTCTTTCTCAGCTGGTGCCACAGGAGCCAAATCTCAGTGGTAAGTTTATGTAATTTACCTTTAGTTCAGAAATGACGTTTTGAATCTATAAACTTAAAAGTACTGTACATACATGTACATGCATAATTAAGAATATTTCGTTTCCAAAGTAACATGGTTAATGTATCTATACTGATGATATATAATACCTTATGCAATGTAAACTATTTGATTCCATCCCTGATGAAAGGCATAGATAAAAATTTCTTCATTCTTGACTGATTTAATTCTCAGACATCTACAGTCGGCCTTATTTGTTTAATGTATGCATTGCGCATGTCCGCTTCACACGTGGTCAAAAAGAAAACAATGGCATCAGTAAATTTTGACATCGATTTCATCTTTTGTATAGGAATAAGATTATGTTCATTGTACTAGATTATGTGTTAGACATTAAAGGGTAGTTAGATATATACAGATCCATGAATCAGTGGGAAAGTAACACACCGTATGCTAGTACATATAAGACAGTCATGTGGTCAGCACTTGTCTCATTTTAGAAAGAAAGTGTGTCAAAAATAATAGTTGCACATTGTATTTTGAGACTATTTTCATTTATATTTTACACCTGTAGTTTTTTGTAAGCATATTTAGTAGAGCTTTTTAATGATTTATTTTGATATTAGAATACTGTTTCTTTGGTATCTTTATTAAAATTTACCATAACATTTGATCATATGTAACTTTAAAGTTTGTCAATGTAACTCTGTCTGTGGAATGAAATGCAGTTCATTTCAGATATTCTTGACATACAAATAATTCTTTAAGATAATGTTTAAGATAATGTTCCATTTAATGTATATAATTTGGATAGACTGCATCCTTTTCAGAGTATGAGATTGTCAGCGATACCTCACAGACGTTTACATGTGAAGATGGGATGAAACTTAAGTTTCAAAAAGACGGCTCAATACAGTCACTGTATGATCCTTACAATATGGTGGGTTTCAATATGCTTTGAATTTGTCATCACTGTTATCATATAATTATCATTACATGTAAATGTATAAGATTTTACGAGTCGACAGTTTACCATTGTTAGGCAGTGTATAGTTCACTCTGTATAAAGGCCAAAATTTATTTCGCTTCATGGCATGCATAAACCTTATGACAGTACCTTTCTGTTTACATGAAATTGCAACAGTTGTTGCCTCATACCAAAAAAGTACAGCCAAAAGCAGGGGATTGCAATTTTTCTTTATGAATTTGCTTATTAATCCCCTACCGACAAAGTCAAAGGGGGTTTTAGGATCTGTCTGTCTGTCCGTCAGTCTGGTAAATCAGTTTTTCGCATTTCTCTCTCTCTCTCTCCACTTGCAGATATTCATTTTACATTTGGTACATTGCTTTGCCATAACAAGTTACAGACCAAGTTAGAATTTCGTCTTGATCCATTGATTTTTCCTCAAGTTATGCCCCTTGGACTTAGAAAAATGGCATGAATTATCAGTATACATCCAAGTTTCTTATTTCTGTAGATAAGAGTACTACATTTATTAAAACTTCTAGCATAATAATACAACAATGTAGCTAAGTTATTCATGATCACCTACATTTCACAGTTCATTGACTTAGTTTAAGACCTAAACCTAATTATAGATTTGTCTTAAAATTTTCCTGGTCTGATCTTTTTACCTGAATAATAGTTGATTTCCAACCATTCCTATCCTGGTTCCCCAATTTTCCCCTTTACCATAACCTACATAATGAACTTTGAATATTGTTGCAGTTCAAGAATATTTACAACCAGTGCTTTCAGAATGCTTGTTTTTTATTAACATTTGTTGATTGCAATACTTTTAGGTAGAATGGGCAACAGGTGCTGCGCTTGGACAGTTTCTGTATTTTACTTATAATGAAACGGATTTCATGGACATGGCCTCTCAGTACAATTATTATGGTGGGGCTGGATATGACAAGAAAAACTCTACCCAGAATGCACATCCTGAATCCAGGCCATGGCCAACAGTAATCAGTCAAATGTACAAGGCTAAAAAATCTGGTACTCCAATATTTCACATTTAACACTGTTTTTGAAACAGCCGTCTTTTGTTTCTTAAGTACATGTACAATTCCTACAGGTAATTTGGTATTGTCTGTTGTCATTTTCATTATCCTTGTGTGAGCAAAATAACTCAGATGAGAATAAGACCCATGGGCCTCCTCTTACTGAAGTTGATTTTAAAATTCAACAATGTTCTCTATACTTCTTGCATCTGCAACAATGTTTGTACATGTACATTTACTACCAGGCAGTTTTTGTCCACCGTCATTTGTTGTTAGTTGTTGTTCGTAAACTTTTGAACATTTTGAGCTTTGTCCATGGAAGGACTAAACCAATTTCAACCAAATTTGGTATATAACATTTATGGGTCAAGGGGAACAAACAGTATGAATTTTATGGACTCTGCCTCCCTTGGGGCCTAAGGAGTGTGCCAAGACCAAAATTAATGTAATCTTCAAAAATGGACATCAAGCAGTCAAACTGTTGGCATGATTATAATTAGCAATGAGCCCTATACCAAAACTGTGAAATGGATTTAGGGTTCATGCCCCAGGATGGTATACATACAGTACTTATAGAATATATAAAAATGCATGATATCTTAGAAAATCTTCTTTACTTCTGGACATCAAAGAGGCAAAATGTTTACATGATTATAATGAGCATTAAGCCCTTTACCAAAAATTTTGAAATTCATGACCCTTAGGTTCCAGGTTCAGACTTTAAGGTGGGGTTAAGTTGGACATATACATGTATTGAAAATGCTTTATTTATATCTTGGAAAATCTTTTTTACTTCTGGATATCTAGGAGGTAAAATGTTTGCATGATTATAACGAGAAACGAGCTCTCTTTGAACACTATAAAATATTCATTTGTCCTTTTAGAATTCAAGTAGAAAATTGCATTTTGATGTAATAAATTTCTCCAATAAACGAATTATAAATTATCAATTGTGTATAATAGTTATACCAATACAGTGTAATTATATATATATATATCATATGGTACCAAAAAAATTTATATGGAGAAAGATAATAAGCACACAGGTAACACAATGATTTCAAATTAAAGACCAAAACAATTATGCATACTCAGATGACCATTAAGGTCCATTGGCCTAACTAAATCACTAACTGTACTCCATCATTCTATATTTGTTTTTAAAGCATTGGGAAGCTGTGACATTCTGCTGAAGCTGGTTATGGTAGAATCCAAAAGCCACACATGGTATGGTGCTCCAGAATCTGTATGGCTTCACTACAAGTCAAGACCTGAAGGTAAATACACTGCAATGTGAGTGATGGTACTTTGTACTTACTACATACAGTACTTTGATTCAGTGCCACTAGTATTTTGTAATACTTTGATAGACAATCATTTGCATGTGGAATGCAATAGCCCAGCAGCTTTGATTGTCAATCAGGAAAAATAAGTAAAGATCTTGAGAAGAACTTTGTGTAGTAAATTGTGATTTACCTGTTATCTTTACCATTTCACTCCTAATTTTTTTTTTCTACTGATCAGGTTATGATGTTACACTACAATGGACCAATAAAACACCAACTAGACTAGCAGAGTCTATAATGTATAACTTTAATCCAGCTCAAAAGAAGGGTTTTAACTGGAGATTATCCAAAGTAGGTCACCTGGTGGATCCTGGGAATGTCATTCTAAATGGGAGTCAGTATGTTCATGGTAAGTTAGCAACATTTTCTAATCGTTTTACCACTGTTAGAGCCAAATTGTAAAATCTCAATAAATCGTTTTATCACTCATTTAGAGCCAAACTGTAAAATCTTGATAAATTTCTTTCAAAGTATGCCATGGTTTATAATGATAAACATTTTTCTGTGAAAAACCCAATCTGTTGCATTCATCTTAACCCTGCACCAATGAAATTACATGTGAGTTCATTTTGTATTGACAGCTGTAGACAATGGTGTGTATTACATCAATAATATAGGTCAAGGTCTGCAACTTCTCACTCAGGATGTACCATTGGTATCCATAGCAACTAAGGAAAGGCCACCATCACCATTTCCTGTTCCGTTGAAGCCCATTTCACAGAAGGACATTTCTGGCATGGCTTTTAATTTGTATAATAATATATGGGACACAAATTACATATTGTGGTACCCCTACCATGATGGAATGAACTCTTCCAAACCTGGGGATTTTAAAGCAAGGTTCCAAATAAATTTCTATGTGCCCTAGGTTCCCAATCTCATCAAAAGGCACAATGAGCAATACTCCACGATACTTTACTGGTGATATACTGTTGTACATATGATTCTAGTCTTGACCAAAAATCTGTAACAAATTAAGAGAGAGACAAAGATTTGTTTTTTTTCAAATTACTAAGATAGCCTTCTAATGGTACTTAATATTTTCACATGTACATGTCAAATTGTTAGCAATCTGTCTGTGATAAAGATGAATGTGATCAATATGAAATAAATTTGATATTTTCAATGTATGTGTTATATGCATACACACCCTTCTTTCAAATAGAATGCCAAGAAGATGACCGCAGTGTTTTTGTGACAATTATAACAACCATGTGCAGTGGTCAGCCAGGTTCGATTCGTTGCATTTTCTCCCTTTCTGTTTACTGTACATGATACTTAAACAAAATATTATTCCTGAAAGTTTCATCTATATTGATATGGAAAACAGTTTAAATATAATACACCAGGATTTCATTTCTTGTTACCCTGACCTTTCACAAATAATCTTGTAAAATGTAGGAACGAAAACGTTTTTGCAAAGTACTAATACCATGTAAACAAGTTTGATAAAAATCAGATTTCAGATGAGGCTTTCACTTTGTATACAGGGACGAATACACAAGCGCATCATCATTGTGGAGTAATTTTCGGATTTTTATTTGGACGATTCTACTCGTGTTTGGGTACGAGAGGTCACAGAAAGTAGATACCTAACAATGCACTTCTGTATAATACACAGTAATTTAAATATGGTATTGTCATGATCAGCAAAGATGCAGCTGCCAAAATTGTGAAATTGCACCCAGGTCAGTTCTGGTGCTATGGAGAGCTCTATGGTTTATAAAGTGTAATTTATAAAGTCTAAAGTACATAGCAATGATGAAGAGAGAAGCCTTTACCAACAGATGATGTGTAGCGATCAATCACAAAATCTGATATCCATTCCTTTAATTAAGCTGCATTCATTATACCATCAACATATAACACTACCTATTTACACACAGGGTTTTCTTGTGTGATATGTAGGTGACAGTTAAGGACTAATGGTCTTTTTTTTCACACAGACACTTTTAAAAGTTGTTTTCAGTATTGATCAATGTTTATCTACTGACAGAATTGTAGCTTTTTCACATTGAACTTTCATAAAAGGGAAGTAACTCCATATGGGTTATCATTTGTTATTCTGCATTGCACCACGTAATAGTTCATCCAAATAAGGAGCAAATTCACACAGATCGACCCAGTCATGTTATAAGGAAATACATAATATGCAAAAATTGGACTAGCAAGCTGCAACTGTGTAAATTAAGCCTCATTTGTGGTGGTCCAATATTACTGTAGGAATTTTTTTCAATAAACAACATCCCCCCCCCCCCAAAAAAAAAAACCCCAGTAAATATAACTTGGCCGTGATGTTTATATTCGAATTTTCAAGAAAATAGATTTAGACAAGAAACTGTGAAAATAGCAAGAACAAACATAAAGCTGTATACGATAAAATGGTTAATACAAGATGAAAACTTTTAATTGTAGATAACGGATGGCCCAAGGGCCTTGAACTGTCAAATATCTATAAGAATGAAAAGTTTGAGATTTTCAACTTCCTTGAAACATTTCGTTCTTCTATATTGTTCTGCTTCAGTTTCTTGACCTTGAACTGTTCAATAATTAAGTTGCTTAGTAAGCCATTGTTGATTATTGTCAATTTCTCATTTAAAAATACTTACAAGTATAGTTTAAAAAGAAGATACATGTACAAGGTTTGAAATTGCACATGGAATTAAAAAAAGAAAACAAGAGTACTGGAAATTGTACATAATACACCCATTACAAGCTTATGTAGGTTGTTTTTCTTAAGTGACGAGTTGTAGATATTTACTGAAGGTAGTATCAGCCATCATGAAGCTGCAACATACAAATACATGGCATGAATATAAAAGGTCCTAGCTTATTATAAATAGAGTGATAGGAGGTAAATAGACAAACTAAGAGCACTCCATGTGAAATATTTCTCCCCAAATTGACCAAATTCAACAGCCCATAACTTTTTTCAAATATAAATTTTTTTTTAGGAGATTATTGGGAATCAAACTCCTAACAATTAATATGCACATCTTAAGTTGTTTACAAAGGCCTTAGCTTGAAAAGTGGAAGAGGAGTATATCCCCTCCCCCAAGAACACAAAAATTGAAGAAAATCAAAATCTTTGTACATCTTTAATACCTATTAAGCAAACATTCTGTAAGATAAGAATGTCCTTGGGAGGAGTTAGACAAATCATGTACACTCCATACAACGTTAAATAATTAAAGGGGCAAAACTCTTGATATTGAAAGGGATGAGGAGTGACCCACAGAAGCTAATTATAGCAAGTTTCAGCTGGATTTTTTAACAGAGAACTGAAAATAAAAACAGAAAACCCAAACAGATATAAAGACTTTGCTGTACCACAGTACATCCCATTTAAGGACAGGCAAATGAAAAGAATGCATTTTGCTTTGTCCTTAAAATGATGAACTGCAACAGTACCCTTCTACCCATGGGCAAAAGCTAGCTAGCAATTCTTGAACATGTGCTCAATTAACATTTAGTCGACTAGATCTGATGGGAGATTTTGATTTCATTATGTAGGATACATTTCAAGAATCGAAGTCAAATAAAGATTTAGATTTCATTCTTGGTGAAATAATTACCAGCGAGAAAGAAATCCCCAAAAATTGGATATTTTGATTTGTATTTAGAAAGGGTTGGGTGAACAGAATTCTTCTGCTGCAAGTAATTATTATATTAATCCTCAGAGAAGCAACTTATGTCAGCGACATCATACAGGGTAAACATCCATTTGGATTTTTAGGTCACCTGAGTAAACTATTGCAATTGGTGAATGTCTTCCGTCATGCGTTAACAATTGAACATTTTTAACTTCTTCTTAATAACTACCAGTCCAATTCTTTTCAAATTTGGTATGAAGTATCATTGGGACAAGGGGGACATAAATTGTAAATTTCAGGACTCCAGCACCCCTGGGGCCCTAGGGGCGGGACAAAAACTGCCCAAAATTGACCAATTTTCAAAAATCTTCTTCTCAAGAACCACACACATGTAAGAAAAACTAAATATATAGTGATGTAGAGCAGGAAGGCCTCTACCAAAATTGTAAATTTCATGATTCTCGGGGTAGGGGTTCTGACCCCAGGGCGGGACCAAACTTGTTATATAGTGTTTATGTGTAAAACACTTAAATAACATCTTCTTTAGTGCTATTGATACTAAATTGAAAGTAAATAGATATTTAGGAAGTATATAGATAGAGCAGGTAGCCCTTTATCAAAATTGTAAATTTGATGATCCCAGAGGTAGGGGTTTTTGTATCGGGGTGGGGCCAAAATGGTCATTATTAAATGAGTGAACAATAGACATTTTTAACTTTTTCTTGATAACTATCATTCCAATTCTTTTCAAATTTGATATGAAACATATTTGGAACAAAGGGAACATAAATTGTAAATTTCAGGATTCCTGCACCCATGGGGCCATAGGGGCAGGGCAAAAACTGCTCCAAAATGACGAATTTTCAAAAATCTTCTCAAGAACCACACACATCTAAGAAAAACTAAATATATAGTGATGTAGAGCAGGACGGCCTCAACCAAAATTGTAAATTTCATGATCCCAGGGGTAGGGGTTCTGACCCCAGGGAGGGGCCAAACTTGTTATATAGTGTTCATGTGTAAAACGCTTAAATAACGTCTTCTTTAGTGCTATTGATACTAAATTGAAACTAAATGGATAGAGCATGTAATCTTTTACCGAATTTGTAAATTTGATTTTCCCCTGGTGAGTAAGGGTTTTGACCCCAGGGTGGGGCCAAACTTAGTATATAGTGTTTATGTGTTAGTTTGCTGATATTGTATAAAATCTAAATGCATACTTGGGAATAGCAGAAAAGAATGTACAAAAAATAGTGAATTTCACAACCCAGGGTTATGACTTTAGGATGAGTCCAAATTAGTCATATATTTTGAAAGGGGGGGGGGGGTAACTCTTGCCTAATCATTAACAATTTTCAACAACAAAGATGAAGTTTTTATAATTTTATTACTAAATATCAAATATTATTCAGAATCTGTGACAGGACAGAAATCTTTATTATGAAAGCAGTTTATTCTTCAGAAGAGCCTTATACTTCCAGGCTTCTGTTTCATAATAACAAAACACTTAATGTCTACACTGCAACTAAATAAAAAAATAACAGTGTGAAAAAATAAAAATCAACAATTTTCATGGAATGCAGCATAATCCAATTCCAGGTTAAACAGAAACATAGCATTGCAAAAAAGTATTTAAAAAAAGATCATAAACAATACAGTACTTGATAGCTGCAAATAACCTTTTCTTTTCTATACAGCCTATACATGCATAGATTTCTATGGATTGTGAAAGCTCTATCTATTATGAATATATCAAAATACAAATAAGTAGGGACATTATCATGAATTAATTATTGTACTACATATACATTCAAGTATATTCCCTATTTAAAGCTGTAATCTCTTGCTGCAACATTTTTACATACCATGGTGGACCCAAAACCATGGAATGGGAAAGTGTGTCACCAGATACCATGATAATACACACGGATTTAGACCACAGAAAAGTTACGAGAAATTAAATTTACTTTGAAATTGGAAGTCTAGGTTTAAAATTCATTGGTGTATCCATGTTCTACATTATTAAATAATTTACAAACTAGTTCGTAATTTAAATAACTAGAAAATTTGAATACTGTGCACATAAACCGCAACAGCCACACACCAACTTTGTTTCAGGACTTTGGGGATTAAATGATCAGAATGTGTTACCATTTCAAGAAGTATAAAAGTAAGAAAAGTGATAATGCAAATGTCACAAAGTATATCAAAGAAAACATTTAGAAACCACGATACATGCATCTATGATACTGGAAAATACCCACAGAATTCTACGGCATATTATCTATTATGCTGGAATGGTAAGTTTTTATGTCATGAAAGTTGTGTAAGAAATAGAAAAATTAATTAGAAGCAATAGAATTAGATAACAATTTCTAATGGTTTTACTATCAAGATATATGCATATACTTTAATAATATTCATGGATTACTGATATCACAGTTGCTTGATATAGTGCAAAAATGATTTTCAACATGTCACTACATTGGATTCTCATAATTATGCACCTTTTTAACAGAAATGATAATAATCAGTACGATAAGAAAAGAGTGGTGTGACGAAAACACAGAAAAGTCTTGCTTCAATTAATAGTGACAAATGTGTCGTGATACAGAATGGTTTTTTCCCCACACACATTATTTTCTAATGAACTGTTCTACCTAGATACACGTAATCTACATGTAAGTTCGGTTTTTAAAAAATATCATGTCTTTTATAGTGGCAGCGACTTAGTACATCATTTCAACAATGAATGTGCATGTATTGCTGAGACAGAAATGATGGCAATCATTGTAAACTGTTTCATCTACAATTTCTATACATACATGTATATATTGTTCTTCGTACACCAAAGTGAAGATAAAACACACACCCTTACTTTCAATTAAATGCACAAGTAGAGTGCACTACCAAACTAAATCTGCAGGCAATATCTTAATTATTTTCCTGTGATTTTTTCTTGTTGTCATTTTACATATTGCTGATTCAGAAACATATCTTTTTCTTTTATTGTATATTCTTTCTGAATCAAAACGTGCTGCTGACAACATAAAATATAAACAGTAATTCCATGCACACTGCATTTAAAAGAAGCGGTCTTAATGAGAAAATAACTAACCCTGTCCATTAAAATACATTCATATACATAATACAGGCTGATGTCATTTTACTTGAGGATTATCACACTTGTAAATCACATCCAAATCAGCCTGACGAAGCTATATCCAAGAGAGACAATAATTGTGTGAACTTTTGTAAAGCAGGGTTGTTGTCACGAACTGACACTAGAGTTTGCTGAATACAGAGCTCTGTAATACGATAAACCAGCATGCAATGCCGAGAAGACGCAAGATTTACATGTAAAATGAATATTATTACATCTTATGGCAATACTCTACACAACAATACTTCATAGCTTATATTTACAGAATAAATGTTTAGATGTGTTTGTGTTACGGGGATATATATATATACACACACACACACAATGAGAGCATAAGACAATCTGTAAAACCGACCAAAGCTGGTAATACAGAAATTAAGGTTTACATATCCCCCATCAAACGACCTAGGCATTTACTCTTGTAGTGTGTGGGTTTTCATGTCAAGTTGAAAAGTTGGTTTTCTTAATGTGAAATAAATTACACTAGGTTATTACTGACAAAAATACATTGCTTAAGGTAAATATATCATACATGTAATTGGCAGGAAAACACTTGTTTCTTTCTACATATATATGAACAGTTCTTTTTAAAAATATTACAGAATTTACATACAGATACTCACAAATTTCAACTACAGAATTTACATCACAACATCAAAATTGCAAAAAGAATACATACCAGCATTTATAATGTAATACATGAAGTATCAATGAGAATTTTTTTTACTATTTATCCCTAACTTCAATTTAGCAACCATTGTCGAGATTTTTCATACACCACATAACTAATTCCAACAGCTGGAATTACTTTCATGAAATTTGGAACTATGCCTCGATACAGTCCTGTAAGTCCATCTTGTTTTATAATTTTCTTGAACAGACCCAGCATTGAATCAGCTTTTGCACCTGAAACAAACAAAATCCAATATATACAAGAACAGATAAACAAACAAATCCAATATATACAAGAACAGATGCAAACTACATGTAATCCAATACACACAAGAAAAGATAATCAGATGGGGAAAATCCTGCAGTCAGAAGGTAAAAAATATCCGGTGTCTGGACTGCATTCCTACATGGACTACTATAACTTGAATTACAGTATCTCTCACAATCATTGCTTTCATTCTTCAAGGTCATACGGTCAAGCTTCACGAAATAATAAGGTCTTGCCATAAAGAGCCTACATATGAAATAGGTCAAGGATTTTATTTTAAAAGTAGGCCAAACTCTAAGGTCAAAAAATTAAACACCATTGTGTACAAGGTCTTGCCATAAAAAAAATCTACATACAAAATATAAAAGGCCCACCTAAAATGGTTTCGAATGTATTTAATAGGTTGTTTCCTTAAAAGTCGGTCAAGCTCCGAGTTCAAGATCAAAGATCATGATATGAAATGAAAGGTCATGCTATAAGAAATACATATACAAGATATGAAAGATCTACCTTAAATAGTTCACAACATATTGTATGGGTCAGATTTTTATTCAAAGTAGGTCAAACTTCCAGGTTAAAGTCACAAGATCACACACCATTGCATCATATGAAAGGTCTTTCCGTAAAAAAGGTATATACAAAATATGAAAGCCCTAGCTAAAATAGTGCAGGAGATATTTTAAAAGAATTTTATCATATATCAGCATTTTTAAAAAAAAGATTTTCCCTAAATACTCCCATTTAAAAGTTTGATCCCCTATTGTGACCCCACCCTACCCCTGGGGGCCATGAATTGAACAAACTTATATTTGTACAATGTCAGGAAGTTTTCATGTAAAATCTGAACTTTTCTAGCCCAGCGGTTCTTGAGAAGAGTTTTAAAGACTTTCCCTTTATATTTGCATTTAAAACTTTGATTCCCTAATGCATCCTACCCCCAGGGGATTTAATTTGAACAAACTTGAACCTGCACAATGTCAGGAAGTTTTCATGTAAACTTGATCTCTTCTGGCTCGGTGGTTCTTTAAAGATTTTCACCATATAATTATATGTAAAACTTTGATCCCCTTTTGTGGACCCATCCTACCCCTGGGGGCCATACTTTAAACAAACTTGTAATTGCACTATGACAAGATGCTTTCATGTAAATTTGAACTTCACTGGCCCAGTGGTTCTTGAGAAAAAGATGTTTAAAGACTTTCCCTATATATTTGCATGTAAAACTTTGATCTCCTATTGTGGCCCCACCCTACCCCCAGGGACCATGATTTGAACAAACTTGAATCTGCACTATGTCAGAAAGCTTTCATGTAAATTTGAAGTCTTCTTGCCCAGTGGCTCTTAAGAAGATTTTTAGATGATCCCACCCTTTTTTTGTGATTATTTCCCCTTTCAAGAGAGCATGGCCCTTCATTTGAACAAACATGAATCATGGTTCTGAAGAAGAGGATGAAAATGTGAAAAGTTTACAGACAGACAGATGGACAATGGGTGATAAGAATAGCTCACTTGAGCTTTCAGCTCAGGCAAGCTAAAAACATTATGGCCAAGGTTCAAGTTTTTAACAAGAAGTATTAAGATATTTCGGTTTTGGTGAATACATTATTGAATGGGTGAAGATTCTTAATACAAATTTTAGGGCTGCAGTGTTACAGAGTGGGTTTTTATCTACTCAATTCAATATTGAGAGGGGCTGTAGACAAGGCGACCCTGTTGCACCTTATTTGTTCCTACTTTGTGCAGAAATTCTTGCAATTTTAATTAAACAAAATAAGGATATAAAAGGTATTGTGATATGTGATAAGGAACACAAAATAAGTCAATATGCAGATGATACATCACTTGCTCTTGATGGGACACCTAAGTCACTTTTTACAGCATTAGATACCTTAGATTTTTTCTCTAAACTTTCTGGTTTAAAGGTAAACAACTCAAAAACTAAAATTGTTTGGATCGGATCTAAAAAGTTTTCAAATCAGGTCTTTCATCACACTAGATGGAAACTTGACTGGGGTTCAACAACTTTCAATTTATTAGGTATTAACTTTTCAGTAGACTTACAACAAATTACAGATTTAAACTACAACATACAGATTCCTAAAATAAAGAGCATGCTACAACATTGGAAAAGGCGAGTTCTAACACCAATTGGTCGGGTTACAGTGGTTAAAACATTAATTATTCCGAAAATAAACCATTTATTTCTATCACTACCAACACCGAAAAAGGAGATAATTAATTCATTGAGTAAAGATATTTTTGAATTTATTTGGAATGGAAAATGTGACGAAGTAAAACGTTCTATTGTAACTCAAGACCACCATCATGGAGGTCTAAAAATGGTGGACATCAACAATTTTATCATGTCTTTAAAATGTTCATGGTTGAAAAGGTTATTGATGGGAAATAAATCTTGGGTAGATATTTTTGAAGCAATTAATGGTCATGATTTTGTTCACAAATTACTTGATTTTGGAGATGCATTTATCTCTGAATGTGTTATTCCAGAAAATAATGTTTTTTGGCAAGATGTTTTTAATTCTATGCTCCATGTAATAAAATCCTTTGACAAAAATTTCTACAAGGAATCCTATCCCAGCATTCCTGTGTGGTATAATTCAAATATTAGAGTGGGTATGAAAACACTGTTTATCAAAAGCTGGTATAAAAAAGGTGTAAAACTCATAGACGATTTCCTAGATGACAAAGGGAATCTTTTATCACATAACCTTTTTCAACATAAATTTGATATCCAAGTTTGTATATTACAATATAACAGTGTATTGAGTGCAATATCAACTCATATGAAATTGTTTGAAAACAAAGGTTTATTCAATAGATCTTTTACACCTTATATTCCAATATATTATAAACCTTTGATTTTGCAAACTAAATGTACTAAATCTGTTTACAAACAGTTAAATGTAAACCATGATATACCTACTTCTGTTTCAAAGTGGAATTTAGACCTGGTAGCTTATGGAATAGAAATATGTGTTAAGGATGCTTTTACTGTATGTTTTAAGACTACCAAGAACTCTACTATCCAATGGTTACAATATAGATTACTTCATAGAATTCTGCCTGTCAATTATTATCTTAAAAAAATCAATGTTGTGTCTTTTGATTGTTGTACCTTTTGTAATGATGAAGTTGAGACAATTCAACATGTTTTCATTGGCTGTGAAAAAGTATCTATATTATGGAGCAATCTGAGCATGCACATTTATAAAACAACTTCCAAAAGAATAGGTTTTAATGTACTTAATATTTTATTAGGTGAACTCCCATTGTCGAAAAGCAACAGAATTGTAAACTTCCTTATCCTTTATACAAAACAATATATTTTTTCTTGTTTGAAAAAAACCAAATTGCCAAGATTCTTGGAACTATTGTTTTATCTATACAACAAATACAAGGTTGAAAAATGTATTGCGTATCAGAATTTAGAAATACAAAAATTTGAAAATACCTGATGTATGAGTGTGAGTATGAAAGTGTGTGAAAGTGGTTAGAAAAAAATGGCAAATGTTCTTCTGTCTTATGTCAATGTTTGTGAAATAAAAAAAATAAAAAAATTAAAAAAAAAAAAATCAATAGTTCTGGAACGAAAAGAAATGTCTTGTAATGAGGCATCTTTATTTGAAATATCAAAACCCTATTACTCTTGGTTCAAAAGATATAGCTAAAGTTAAAAGTTTTTGAAAAGTAGGTTTAAGTTCAAGGCAGTTGTAATTAGGTCAAAAACCTTGGTACCTAAACAAAGCTCTCTTCATAGGGCATCTATATGTAAAATATCAAAGCTCTATCCTCACTGGTTCAAAAGATAAGGACCACATTAAAGTTTTTTATAAGAAGGTCAACGTTCAAGGCCAAGATCATTAGTTAAATGTCTTGGTACCAAAAACAAATGTCTCTTGATGAAAAATCTATACATAAAATATCAAACCCCAATCCCCTTGGTTCAAAAGATATAGTTTAAAGTTTTGGAAAATTCAGCCCAGATAAAAAAAAAATTCCTAAAAGTGTGATGCCAACAATGGGGTCAAGACAATAGCTCTCAAGACAGGTACCCAAGAGAGCTAAAAATGAGGTCAAACTCCAAGGTCATAAGGTAAACTTCTTATATCAAAAGAAATGTCTTGTCTCAAGGAATACACATATGTACATGTAATAAGAAACCCAGTGTTAACCATTTAAAGGTTATGGCCAAGGTTAAAGTTTTTGAAGACAAACACTAACAGACAGACCAACAACTATATGACCCTAAATCTCCAATTACTGTTGCATAATGACACTGGGAAAATATGGGGAAAGGGTAGATTAAAAGCATAAAAATACTCCTACCTTGAGCTTGCAGTTTTGTCCTCACAAGGGCCAGGGGATAGCTGGCAAGTTGACCAGCCGTGCAGCTGATGGTTCCACATCCCAATAAAACAAATATTCCAGGATCTGTGTTTTCATATTTTTTCATGTATAATTTTTTCAATGTCTGGAAAAAACACAAGTTTCTCAAATTAACATATTGATATTATTGCATCACAATATCACTGCAAATTACATTGGTACTCTGAAATTATTCCTACTACAATGCCATATATTTCGAGTCTTCTTCCATCACTATCCACAATTCCTTCCAGCATAGATTAGAATTTAATTCATACAAATATTTCACTGTTATAATTTGTGTTAAGTTATGTACTTTTCACCTGTCTGACAAAACAAATGGACAACAAGTATATAACTTGTCTTGGTAATGAACAATAGGTTTTTAAGGTCAAATCCAATAGGGATCTGAAATAATTTATCAGTATTTAAGGCAGTGGGAAGCTGAGTCTTAGTGATGTAATTATAGCAATATAAAATCCTATGATTAAACTTTAAATCATCCACGTAAAGGTGTAGTACTGTAACTCCTTCAGTAGAAGATACACTGGGTAATTGAGGTAAACATGGTACTAGGAACTCGTGGTTTGATGAAGTGCTGGTCATGGAGGTGTAATAACAAATGAACCATAAATAGTAAATAACTTTTTGCACCCTTTGAAGATATCTGAAGACGGTGTTGTTGGATCACTGCTTCCGCTGGAAAATGATGCTGACAAATCCTGCTACCTTATGAGCACCTCACAACTTATATTTACAAGGGCAGTCAATCAGTGAGTTTTTTATAAAACACACTGCACGCACTGTGTCCAAACCAAAGAAATGAAATCGAGAGGGAAAATATGGTATGTGAAGATGAAAATGGTTATATGGTATGAACATTGGCAAAATCATACTATGGCAACATTATATATAAACTATCCCGAGTATTTAATGCCATGATTACTGGAAACTATCTAAACAACACAGATTTCAACTAAAACCTACTTTGACCTTCAATCGTCTTAAATATTTCATGGTATACTATACGAACTGCACTGATGAAATACAGGATAACAATAATACACCAGTTTCGAGATTAGAGCTCTCCTGTGTAGGAGGTGCATTTTAGTGGAACCAGGGATCGAAATTAACTTTTTTCACTACTAACAAATTTTAACTAGTGGATTATTTTCCAACTAGCGAAATTGAGCTTTTACTAGCATTTTTCAATCGATTGCTGTTTACAGGAATTTAAGAAAACAAGCATGTCTCTTTACCAAAATATAGGGAAAATCTTCTTTAAAGTGCATTAATAAAAATAAGATTGAGAATTCTTTCATTTAAAATTTAATGAATTATCAGCCAACATACATGGGTGCATGGTGTGGGTCATAGAGTACACTTGTGCAGTGTACTCGCTGTCCAGAGATCTACTACCTATTTACAACATCATGTGGATTGAAATCTTGAAGACTGTTTGCGCCAATTCAAACTATATGTTCAAAACTTTTGGAAATTTCATCAAAAAAATTCTAGTTGGAAAAAAACCCGTGACCTCGAAGTGTTTGACTATAGAGTACAGAAGGACACCGCGTGAAACGGTGATACTAACACTGTCATGTGTTGTTTCATGTAAACACGGACAAGATCAACATGCTTGCTATTTAAATCAGACCTCACTGAGACACCCGAAGTGTGCTTCAAGTAGGCCATCTTCGACATCACTGACTGAGATGACCTTGGCCTTAGTTATTTATTCGATCCACGTTTACTTTTTCCAATACTTGTATATTCATTCTGTAAAGCGTTTCTATGCACAAGACAAAATTATTGTAAACGCCAAAGTACAGCCAATAAACCGAGGAAATCCAGAAAAAAGATCTTTTTTTTTTCACTCGCAAAAAGTTGCCATCACTTGTGATTTTTACTCGCAATTTCAATTTTTAACTCGCATTTAGCGAGTATTTCCCCGTAATTTCGTTTCCTGTGGAACTTTGAGTGCTTACATGTAAGTGGGACAGAGTGGACCAACAGCTAGTGAGAAAGATGATAAATGTATTGAAACCAAATTCTTTTTAAATATTTAATGTTGGAAATATAAAATACTGTCAAAAGAAATGTTTTACTACAGTGGAAACATAAATACAATGTCATATTTGCAAGTAATATCCTAGATATGATAGGTAGGAGCAACAAAATAATGTGATATAATAAGAATTTCAAGTATTTAATTACTCCTTGAATACTTAACATTTACTTAGTTTGTGTATCAGTTGAAATCGGGTGATAAAACTACATATCATAATAAACTTACTGAACACATTCCTTTATGCAGTAATGGATATTTGTCCCACTCCCCTGTGTAAACAAGTTGTTTTGTACCTTACTATGTACGAGAGTTCACCTAAGGGAAATAACACGGACATATCTCGAAACCGGCACATTTTCAATCTTATTGTAGGTCATTTAAACATTTTAGATTCTCACCTCATAAACAGCTAGATCAATTCCAGCATACGGAATAATCCCCAGTAAGTTGGGTATATATCCTCTGTAAAACACTGCAGCACCTTCTTTTTGATGAATTTTCATTGCACAGTCTAAAATTCCTTTATATTGTCCAGTCTTTCTAATGGCCAGTCTGGTTTTCAACACCTATAAAATTGATTTGAGAATGTAATATCAAGAGGTCCATGGGACACAACACCCATCCGAGTCAACCTGGTCCCGTTGTTCTTCAGAAAAGATTTTTTTATCTCTTTATTCCCACAAAAAATGTTGAATCCAAATGATGACCCCTTTTTTGCCAAATGGCATCATGACTTAACCCAACATGAATCCACACAACATAGGGTCAGTATATATCCCCTTTTAAAACTGATCCGCCATTGTGGACCCATCCTACATCCATGGGTCATGATTTTAACAATTTTGAATCCAGATTCTTTAGGAATGTTTTCATTTAAGTTTTGTCTTTTCTGGCCTAGTGGTTTTTAAAAGATGCTACCATAATTTCAATATTTCTTGATTATATCCCCTTTGAAAAGGGTGTGACCCTTCCTTTGAAAACAGTTGAATCCCCTTTATTCAAGGGTGCTTAGAGGCTAGTTTGAAGTAAAAAATGTATAAAGTATAGAGATGGTCGGATGGACACACAGACATGCCAGACAACAGGTATTCATAAAAGTTCACGAGAGTTTATAGCTCAATTGAGCTAATGAGTAATCTTGAGGATGCTTGCTAATATATGCCCTGCTTTTCTTGAGAAGATTTTAAAAGATTTTTTTCCAATATATCCCTATTTAAAACATTGATCTCCCCTACTGTGATATGACCTACCCCTAGGGGCCATGATTTGAACAATTTTGAATCTACACCCTTTAAGGAAGTTTGTCTTATCTGGTCAAAGAGGTTTTAAGATTTTTAATAGATGACACCATATTTTCATTACTTCTTAATTATCTCCCCTTTTAA